>NC_089804.1:20575222-20690222 GCF_029633855.1 Hoplias malabaricus | reverse complement strand
GCTGAGGATGTTGCTCTATTCCTGCTCCATAGGTTAATGCTCCAATATTCACTTATTTTGACTGTAGATGGAACAGACTCTAAACTCAGGAGAGCACTAACTGCATGAACGCAGAGGCGTCAACGACGTACAAACAACCAGGTCATTTATTACCCTCAAACACACCTTTCCTTTACCTTAAGAGATGTAGAGCTTCTGTACAAAGGACAGAACAGTGTTTCCCCAGAGTGTGTTCTTACGTTCGTGTTCTTGCTCGATGCTATCTTCCTCGGCTGGATTTAAATCCAATTCTCAAGGAGATGAACACTAAGAACGGTAAAGAACCCGGATGTTGTTCTCACGCCACCCAAAGTCACGTCTTTCACTGTGGCCTCACAAGTCTGCTCCTGTGAGGAGAATTCTCACGAACGTTCTTCTGGGAACACAACATCTTTCTTTGTTTTCTTTCTGCATTAAAAGAGTCTACAAAACAAAAGCCAAACAGAAGTGATCCGATTTGTTGGCCACTTTCTGTTAGGCCTCTAATTATTAGACTTCTATTAGACTTTTGCTATTTTTGTTGTTGTTATTGATCATTATTTTGTTCATTCGTTCATTTCCTGTAAGAACTTCAATCTGATCGGGGTCACACCCTGTCGACAGTTTCACACACTCACCCAGTCTCACAAACACACCACACTGTTGATTTTCTGAGAGAAAATCTGAGAGTGGTTTGTCTCTAACCTACACCCAAATATAAAAGGTTTCAAAAGGGGGTTGGTTTTGGGGAAGACACCACAAAAGACCTGCTGTTCATTCCCTGATGAACTTCTCTGTTCAGTGCTTTTAAGAATCACTGCCCTGAAAGTCTCTGTAGGGAACCAAAAGTACTGTAGCGTGGCTCTGGAAATGTTTTTTAAAGACCATCTCCACAGTTTACAGCTCCATGATGTGTTAGAGTCTGTGAACTCCCATGATCCATCAATGACAGCAATAGCAACAAGCTTTAATCAGTGTCCTTGTTTCACTGTGTGTGTGTGTGTGTGTGTGTGTGTGTGTCTCCACCTAATAGCTGGTGTGTGGATATTGGAGTGGATCGGCTGCCGTTGGTGGATGCTGAACACTGGTGGTGGTTGAGGTGACTCGGTCATGTTCCGGAGAAGGTAAAGTGCTCTGGAGTCTAGGAAAGTGCCGTATCAATGCAAGTGTAAAGGGAAATGTGTAAATGGAAAAACATGTATCATAAATTCCCATTTGTTTTCTACCTCTGAGGGACGATGTGTGAAGGAGATGAGGCCGGCTGAACTGTGATGAGCCCCTGATGGCCGCTTGGCAGTTAACATGGCTTATGCTCAGACGTGATCGAGCATTAAAGGATCACAATTTCAGAAATGTCACTCGGCCGCCTGGAGATGGCCACATATAATTAAAAGGGCAGATTAGCTTGTTTCTAGCGGTTGCTAAAAGGAGCCGCTCAATGAGGATAAGAGCTGTGTCCAATGATGAGGAAAATCACTGGTTACATGGGTTACACATTTGGAAAGTAAGTGAATGTCGACATATGGCCCTTTTCCATTGCAGGGTACCTACTCTACTTTCATCAGCCACCGATCCAAGGAGCGTTTGAACCTCTTCAAAAGACCACAGCGTCATTTTACGAGCTGCTGTCGTGAGTCGGATAAAAACAAACGTGATCTCTGCTGCAGCTGGAGATTTTACAGATGGAGAGTTGGTGCTGGTCGTCTGCGTTGCGTGGCGTAGAGTGACGACTCTCTCTGGACAATCGGCGCTCTGCAAGGTTTACACGCCACGGTTTAGTCCCTACTCGTCTCGCTCTGAACCACGAGAGAACATCCACTAAACAAGAACCCGCCTCCAGAACCAGGACCTGATTCACCTGGAGGAGAAGCGGAAAAGCCGAGGAAAGTCGAGTAGAGTAGGGACCATGTGGTGGAAAAGCACCATTATTCCATGTGTAACAGCGTATGCTCTTATTTACACAGCTGTAATTATAAAGATATATAATTATTGTCTTATTATTGCAACTAATACAAACATCTCCTCTGTGTCAATACTACTTTTAATGAGCAAACCACTTCCTGTTATTAATAATAGGGTGCCTGTTCAAACGGAAATGAGCTGGCCACTGTGTGATAACAGATTTGGCAGTTAGTGCTCTCCTCCACATGTGTTGAGCTCCAGTGATGCTGCATTTACTGAAGTGTGTATCTCAGAACCAGCGGATCCTAGCCTGTCGTAATGGGAGAGACCAGCTAATGTGTGGAACTGGGTACGACTGAACAAGACACGAGGAGAAAAACAGTTAAAGCCTTATGTATGATCTCTCTTTTCTTTATGGACATCTACTCTGAGGTTCTGAGTAAAGGGAGACGTTGTAACGAAGCTGATGTTTTGACCAAAATGTAAAAAGTCTCCAGTAAGACACTCCATCCATTTGAACTGAGGAGTGGTGTATCTGTCACATACTAAACTCCACCATATTCTGGCTCAGTGTGTGCTAGTGTCTGCTTCTTCTCCCTGGAGGGTTTGTTGGTGTGTGTGTGTGTGTGTGTGTGTGTGTGTGTGTGTGTGTGGGACAAGGAAAAACACTCCTAAAAAACCCAGGGAGCTATTAGCAGCCTAGTTCTGAAGAGAAAGCTTCTGTGTTGCAGGGGATTCCTGTCACTCCAAGGACATGCTAAAATGTATGTGTTGTTGTTGTTGTAGGAACAAAAAATTATTTTATACCCTCGCATTGTGGGGATTTGTCTTTCAGGTGGGAACTAGTCGAAGGTCCCCACAGAGTAAATCCTTCAAATCTAAGCTGAACATATTTTAAAATGTAGTATTATGGTTATGTGCATAGTGTTTATGGCTACAGTTAAACTACGTCAACACAAAAATGAATGTAACTCAAAGCACATTCCCCAAAATGAATGAAAAAAAAATACTTGTGTGTGTGTGTGTGTTCAGAAACACTGCAGTGTTCAGGGGTAGGCGATATGGCCCTAAAATAATATCACAATATTATTATCGATTTTTAGCGATAATGATATTAATTATGATATGAAAAAAAAACACTGAAAAATACTTTTATTAATTTCAAAAACAGAATAAATGTTATATTAATATAAATTAATAACATTAAAGGCTTCTTTCTTTTTTTTAAATAACACCATCTGTGAAGATCGTGGTGTGTTGTCCCTGTGTCTGCGTGAGTTTCCTCTGGGTGACTGTCTGTGAAGAGTGTGGTGTGTTCTCTCTGTGTCTGCATGGGTTTCCTCCGGGTGACTGTCTGTGAGGAGTGTGGTGTGTTCTCCCTCTGTCTGCGTGGGTTTCCTCCGGGTGACTGTCTGTGAGGAGTGTGGTGTGTTCTCCCTGTGTCTGCATGGGTTTCCTCCGGGTGACTGTCTGTAAGGAGTGTGGTGTGTTCTCCCTCTCTCTGCGTGGGTTTCCTCCGGGTGACTGTCTGTGAGGAGTGTGGTGTGTTCTCCCTCTGTCTGCGTGGGTTTCCTCCGGGTGACTGTCTGTGAGGAGTGTGGTGTGTTCTCCCTGTGTCTGCGTGGGTTTCCTCTGGGTGACTGTCTGTGAGGAGTGTGGTGTGCTCTCCCTGTGTCTGCGTGGGTTTCCTCCGGGTGACTGTCTGTGAGGAGTGTGGTGTTGTCCTTGTGTCTGCGTGGGTTTCCTCTGGGTGCTCCGGTTTCCTCCCACAGTCCAAAAACACACGTTGGTGGGTGGATTGGCGACTCAAAAGTGACCGTAGGTGTGAGTGTGTGAGTGAATGTGTGTGAGTCTGTGTGTGTGTGTTGCCCTGTGAAGGACTGGCGCCCCCTCCAGGGTGTATTCCTGCCTTGTGCCCAATGATTCCAGGTAGGCTCTGGACCCACCGTGACCCTGAATTGGATAAAGCGGTTACAGATAATGGATGGATGGATGGAACTCCTCCACACTACTGTAGTCACTGGAGCAAATTCCTCCGCTTGAGAGACACTTTCTGTCATACTTCACTGAGCCTAAATGACTCATGAAATAAGTGAATGCTATATTACGGGTAACTGCATGACATCATTATGTAAACAAGTCGGAATATCACTGATATCACGATTATCATGGGTTTTACATGGTATTTATTTATTTTTTATTTTAAAAATCATGTCAATATTATCGTAAATGATGCGATATGACACATCCCTAGCAGTACATAGATTTAGCTTACACTTAACACTACAAGACTTAAAGGAGCTACACACACACACACACACACACACACACACACACACAGCATTTACACACTGCATGTTAATGATAATGGCCTTTGCTGTTATGAAATCAGGGCAGACAGCTCCATTCATGCTGCCTTCAGGGATAAACAGAATCAGAGGGAGTATTAAACGATATGAGATGGAGGAAAGTAACCATCGTAACCATGTTACTGTTCAGCACCAGGATTAATCGAGCACGTAAATATCAAAAACCTTAATAATCAATCGTGTACGGCTAACACGACATACATTTAACCCAAGGGTCCTCCAGCATCCACCGCTTCCAGAGCAACAGACAAACGGGTCACAGAGCGGCAGCTCATCAACACCATACAGATGTATCCGCATCTGTCCGTGATGGGGACTAATTGAGCAAGGCAAGCTTTCCCAAAGGCTCCTTAGAATTAAGATCACTTTTAAATGGTGAAGCGAGCACTACATTAAACTCTCACTCTCCCTCTCTCGGGTCTTAATACTGTGACATCACCAGAGGGGGCATAACGAGACTGAGCCATTACTGCATTTTAAGGAACCTTTATTGAACCCTTAAAAATGCACAGGGAAAAGGAAGCAAGGCAATGAGCAGCAATTTGGGAGTGTAGTGAGTTTCAGGGGCACCACATCCCCTCCCATGCTCAGCAGCGCCACAACACTCAGAGCGTTTGGGAAAATGGGCCCTGTTTAGTTTCAGGACCAGCGTAATAGTCCATCACTGTGGTTACTGCCTCTGTGACAGAGTTTAATCTCTTAGGTATTATCTGTGATTATTGAAGCATGGTATATATCTCTTTCTTTTGTTTTTTTCATTCTTTCTTCCTTTCTCTGGGAAGGAAAGAGTAAAGACTGCTCTGGACAGCTCAACACGCTTGGAAGGGAACACCACGCCTCCTGATGTAAGCTGAATGTGACATAAATTTAGCGTCAACTTGTTTTTACAGAAAAAAAATATACCATCCTCGCTAAATTATAGCCCTGATTTGACCATGTTTGGTATTGAAAGATGTGAGCCCTCTTGATCCAGTTAATTAGTCATGTAATTGCATAAAAACATGACTAATATGACATTTTGACATTTAAAAAGTCTAATCAGCCCAAATCTGACCTGAAGAAATCAATCTGGAGCCGATAAACAACAACACAGGATAAATATCATACAAATATACACATGAACATAATGCAAATGGATTCCACAAAACGCCCAATGAGAGACTGAGAGATGCTCACCTTTCCGATGATGCTCCCGACCTCCTGCAAAATAAAAAGCCAAATGTCAGGATATTGATTAGTGCTGTGCTCCCCAAACATCTGTCTGTGGATTTAGCCGTCTGTCAGCAGGGTCTCGCCACGGCTTCCCCCACCATCCCCCAGATCGCTATCGGATGAGCCCAGGAGCTCTGGGTTATCATCCTTCAGATTTCAGTGGATTCAGAATATATGCCTTTCATTTTTTCCATTCCCTGCTGTCACATTCCCTCATGTCTTCTCTATCACTATATGAGATGCACAGACCTAACCCCCTCAGATTCTGAAGAACTATAGAAACCCAAAAAATATAAACGTGTCATACTCTGGTGAGAGGAAATCCAACCCAGAGGAACTGGGAGGTCTTGCCCTTAAGCGGGGGAATACCTCACGTCCTGCAGACCACCATCAACTCCCCCAGAGGCTGGATATGAACAGATTCTGCCTCTGGCGAGTTTATCAAGGTCTGCAGGGATTGTGAGTTTGGGTTCCACAGTTTTAAGGGTTAATCCGCATAGTAATTTGCAATGATTTATTAATGAGTATATCTTTCATCTCTAGTTACATGCAAATAGGAAATTTGATTTACCATTTGTGTGTAATTAAATCAAGTATTTGTGTTTACAAAAATATATTTAATTACACACAATTGACCAGAATAACAATCATCTACTTTATGGGCATCGCGTGTGAAAATGATACACAGTAAAACTAGCTAAACTGTTGACAGAGGTGGGTAGTGACGTATATGTGCCTTAAATAAAGTACATATATTTTCAGATCAATTTCTACAAAGCCAACAGTTTTTAAGAAACATTTAACCTCAGAACACAAATATGGAGGTCACTAGCATTGACCACTTGTCTTGATCTTATTTGCATAACGGTAATGTCAGCCGGCATTAAGTATTCATTTAAAATCCATTACAGCTAAGTGTCCGGTCTGAGTTTCCCAAAGGCAACGCAGCACAGGAGCCACTCTAGGAGAGTGTCACAAGGCTTTACTTTTTTATTTATTTATTTATTTTCAGAACTGTACACTCAGACATTATTAGAATACCCCACTAGTGGAGCTGGTTTAAGCATCTCACCGTAGCTCCTGAAGTTCTCAGAGTGGGGTTTAAGGACTCCTTGAGCTCCTTGAGTTCCTGGAGCAGGATTAAGCAACTTTGTGTATCTCCAGGAGTTGCTGTACCTCCTTGAGCACTTGGAATGGGTTTATGTATCTCACTGTTGCTCCTGGAGTTTGTAAACAGATCTAAGGGTCTCGCTGTAGCTCCTGGAGTTCTCAGATCAGGTTCAAGTGCCCTGCTGAAGGTGTGGGGTTTAAAGAACCAGCTGGTGTTTAAATGCCATGCTGGAGTGGTGTTTAAAGCACCTCATATGAGCTCCAGGAGTTCTCGGAGCAGGTATCAGTGCCCCGCTGCAGGTCGTGGGGCTGGGTTTTTAAGCCCTCTGGATCTTGAATGCATAACATCATTTGCAAATACAAATGTTTACTCAGCCCTACAGTGTAATGTAGACATCTACTGTTGAACACTGCTACTTCAGGGTGAGAATGTGTGTGAGAATCCTACCTTGCCATGCATGAGCAACCTGAGGGTGAGGGTGACGTTCATGCCCCCGTCTCCGAAATCATGCTCACAGTTCATTCTGGCTGTGGAGTCTGCCCCAGGGAGTCGCATGAAAGAACGATGGAGATGATGGAGGTGCCAGGGGAGGGGGACCTGGGATCCTTCTCTTCTTCTTCTTATATTCCTTATACTTCTTCTTTACAACACTGTGGGGAGAGGACAACCGAGGTAAGGCACCGAACAACATTAGATCATACTCAACTGGTCCCTGGAACCACAAATCCATGACTGCTCCCTGCACTCTCAGAAAAACTCACTGTTGTGGAAGTCTCAAAGGTAAACATTCAGTACTTTCAATTAGGGATCATAATTGTATCATATTCTATGTTAATTGTAGATTTTATTCGCCCTAGTTTCATCTTCAGGACTTATACTATGTTGTTTAATTGTATTACAAATTTCCCCCTCTTCTTCTGGAGAAGAGAATGTAATGAACCTTTTAGGGAACACAACAGGACTCTAACACCACTGCTGTACCTTTAAAGATACACTACACTGTTTGTTTATTGTTTATTTAGTGACAATAATGTACCTGTACAATACCTTTTTTTTTAAGACTGTAACCATGTTAAAGCTTTTCTTGAGGGCACATAATATATACACCATTGGTCCAACATGTTTCATTGATATGTTTTAGAATTAAAAATAATTCCACTTTCCTTAAATGGTAATTGAAAAATGTTCACAATCTAGGGATGGGTGATATAACGATAATATCTTATTTAGAAATGTGGACGGTATCTCAAAATGAGGGTGGTATTTATGATGTGTGTTGCGTCAACTTTCTGTTCTGTCTTTAAGTGAAAGGCCAAAAAGTTTATTCATACGCATTTAAGAGAGCCACAGGAAGGGGGCGCTGTGGGAGAGCGCACTGACTGTCGATATCACTGAAAACTGGTGGTTAAAACAAAAACACTGCAGAGGGTGTTTAGTGCCAAGTTTGGGTTAAAAGAGAGAGGAATGAAGCTGAAAAGACAAGATTCGTCACTCATAGCTCACAGCTATGAGGCTTTATCTCTAAAACGTGTGTGATTTAAGCTTCAGTTTGCTGAAAAAACATCTGATGTGGTGTGTAAAAACCACAAGTGCCTGTTGGTCAGCTGTGCTTCTAAACAGTGTGGAGCCTCTTATTTCACTTATTTTCAAACTTTCCTGTTCCTTGCTGATATTAGCTCTCTCAGAAACGGGTTTTTATCTTCGACATGTGTCGGTGTGCACTGTTGGGCTGTGCTGAGATGAACTGCATAGCTGAAACACTCAGAAAACCCATCACTCAAATTTGTGCTCACAGATATATAGCTCAGTGCAGCCTCCACACTCCCCCCTTCTGTACGGCAATGCCATATACTCCGATGATATTTTGAGATGGTACGATGATGAAAAATGTGGATACCTCGCATTCCTATCAGTATCTGTTTTAAAAGTGCAGATAAACCCAATTTAAAACTGCTGGGAAAAAGCCTATACATTACTGTTACATATGACAATACAAATCAATTACATCAAACTGTTTATACGTTAAAATTGTGAGCCAGAGGCAACTGGAAATAAGTTAAATTTTACACCATTTTCTGTGACCCTTGAGTGATCAGATCTTCTCTTGTGGACAGAGTGATCACAATTTGCCATTTGCTGCTTTTAGGCCTGAGCAGGAACTTGACCCCTGGATCTTGTCTTTTCAAATGAGGAAGAGTCATGTACTAGAGAAACTGAGCTAGGTGTTGGCCTTTAATTCAATCCAGTGTTGAGGAAAAGGTTATCGCATGCCTTAAACAAGGGCCTGGTGTCTGGCTCTTGGAATGGAGATGCTCGACGACATGTGCCAAAGGTTGTCCTCTCTCGGATGTTCAACGAACACGAACATAGCACACGTTTATGAGGACGTAAAGGACAGCTGATGGATATAATGGGGCACTATAGCGTTGTGAGCCACAGACCACTTGAAACAAAGTATCGCCATTTGGGCTACACACGGTCTGTGAAGTGGAGGAGCAGTTGGGTAAGTGGGTGAAGTGTATTCCATGCATTTGCATGCTGTCGAGCATTCTGTCTCCCACAGAATTGAGGAGATGCTTCAGGTTGAGGGAACTGTATGTGTGTCATGGTTGTGTGGTAATTGCAGGCTGTGTCTACATTGGCTGTTTTCTCCCTGAGACCCAGGAGCAGTCCGCAGGGATGGACTGGCCACATTTCACTACATCTAAATAGTCCAAAATAAGCACTCAATCAGCAACTGTGTTCGAAATGTAGAGTGATTCTTGACTATGCCCGTCATCTCACCAGCTGTTACCGAATCTCTCGCTGGCAACAGAAATAGCTGGTAAAACATGGAAGAAAAAAACAACAAGCCGATGAGAAAAATGTAAGAGTAATGGGAGAATATGAACGCACACAGCGGAGCTTGAAGGAGGGGCAGAAGAGACAAAAACAAACAGACAGGCAGGAAAAGACAGACCTAATTTCAATCCACTTCACCTAAACCGTTCAATCTGACTAAGCGCTAAAACATTTATCCCCACTTGTTAAAGATCCTGCAATGAGTCTGGATGTGTCGTAATTTAAAAATGAATTGGCAAGTCTGTTAAAAGCTTAAGGGGGGAATTAAATAAGCTCTTGGCTCTGATGTGCCACTTGTGCTGAACGTTGAGAGAAAAGGGAGGGAAGAGAGGAAAAATAGAGGCCACTGCGCATGCTAATGATGAGCTCGCTTGGCTTAGCTTGATAAGAAATGCAGACGAAAAGTCTGTCATTGTTCCTGTCGCAACCTCGTCTGGAGACCCAGGTTCGGCCGCTTTTGACAGGTCTGGAGAAATGTGCCGGACAAATTAAGTGTATGCTCAATTTCAGACTTGCTCAACAACAGGTTTGGTGGTGTCGTCAGCAATCCAAAATTTCCATACAAGTGACAAGTCTGCCAAACAGTGTGTGCCGGAAAAAGTAGGTCACAAATTTGATGCCGGCTTAGAAATTAAAAGATGAGTCGGTCACATGAGCTGCATTGGTAATGAGGCCTGCTTCTGAGCTTGTGGTTGGGTGGGGGTGTTAATAATCTGCCACTCGTCTGGAGATGGGGGGGAATATTTGCATCGTTAGGGTTTAGACATCACTCCCAGCATCTCTGTTTCCTCTTCACCCTCACTGTAGCTCTGAGAGCAATTAAAGAGACTTTGTCCAGGAGTGATTGCACAGTGAGGCGCAGGGGGACATGCTGCCCAATGGTCACATACCTAGACAGATGAGGTTTGAGCCTTGAGCAAGAAAGGTCTGGTTTTGTTTCTGGATTCTTAATTGATACGACGCTCTGGCACTGTCTCCTTATTTTGGAAGCAATAAAACACGGCACTTAATGGAGAGAAATGGGCAGTGTTAAACGACTTTTCAGCATCCCGCAACGACAAGAGGGCCCTCGCTGTCAGGGCTGTCGGGAGTGGACAGCGGCCAAGCTGTAAGAAGCTCAGAAACACTCATATGCCACTAAGAGAGGTCAGCAAATCCAAGCACGTCTGAAAATATGCCGCCAGACATGGAATATGGTCAAATCCCCAAGTCCAGGCACTAAACTGTGAATCTAATAAGGAAGCGACACATACATTACTACAAACTTCATGGCATTTGATACATTTCTGACTTCCTAATGAAAACTGAACAAGAATTTAGTAGATGACAATATCAAACTGGACAAGCTACTTGACAGAGGGACTCATAGCAGATAGTTCTAGTTTCAAACAGCTTCACATAAATATGCCAGTTCAACCCTTTTCTATGTTCCAGGGTTTTAAAAAAGGACACATTATGAAAATATCACCCTTTCAGTGCATTTGAGGATCTGGAGCCCATCAACCCAC
Organism: Hoplias malabaricus; assembly: GCF_029633855.1. Lineage (NCBI taxonomy): Eukaryota > Metazoa > Chordata > Actinopteri > Characiformes > Erythrinidae > Hoplias > Hoplias malabaricus. The sequence continues at coordinate 20,679,261 of NC_089804.1, read as the reverse complement.
ACACTGTGAAACAAGACCACTCATTTTTCTGTGTGCTGCATATGACAGAATACATATAGATAAAACTTTAGAATGCACAGACTTTAGAATTGCCCCGCCCCCTCATCTGAGTCCATCCAAACACAGCACTGGACCCACGTTTATGTGAGAGCGCAAAGACGAGGTTAAACACAGCAAAACAGACACAATGAGCACAGAGAAATAAGAGCACTGAGTAAAAAGGGAGAAGAAAGAGAACAGAGTGAAAACGGCTAAAAACCAGAGCTTCTGCTCCTCGCTCCTCACTGCTGTGCGCTCGGGGTCGGGGTGAACAGAGAGCGGCTCATTATCATTTAAAGGAACAGGGCGTTCTGAACAGGGCTGTTTAGACAGGGGGAGAACACTGCTGTGGGGTTTGGACCAAAGCAGGTCACAGACGTCTCTTTAAGACACAAATGTGTTCCACTGTGGAGAAGGGATCTATAGGTACTTATATGGCTACTTTCTAATGTCGTGTTAGCTTTTTTTTCCATGCTCGAGCTTTGAGATTGATGCGATTTCAACCTTGACACTGCAGGCCAGCTCAGTGTACTCAGTGTAGGCTTCAGAAACGAGCATCTGCATGCAAGGGCCATAGCTGAGCACTACTATTTACACATCCCTGCAGTTGCTTGCGATCCCACCTTCCTCTCAAAGCACAGCTCACATATCACTGCGTGCAGTCAAGGCTGCACACTCTAACGTGGCAGGTTTATGCATGTTTATCTCTCAACAACACCCCCTCCTCCCCACCCACACCAATCCACAATGGCGCATTCCACCCTTACTGCCATCCACTGTTACAAGAGACCACCACTTCTAAAAGGGCTGAGGTTGGGGAGGGGGACAAAAACAGGTGCCTAGATGGTCACTTGGGTATTTTGTTTTCATTTCCCATTGCAGGCTTATTTATCTTGGGGGTGTTTTTTATTCCGGGACAGGGGAAAGGACACAAGCCGTGATGGGAAGAGATTGCAGTGTTTGCCGAGCTGATTTCCTTCCAGGGTCTCACACTGGGGGCAGGATTAATATCAGAGACTTGGGGCAATGGGAGTGTGGTGGGTGTCCTTCAGCAAACACACCATCGAATTTCTATCTCAAACTTTTCATCATAGCAGAAAAGAACCACTGAAATGCTTCCATTGTCTTCACAGGATGGGGTTAAAATCTCAATTTAGTACCACACCTCCCCCTAAACCTACACACGAGCTTCCACACATGCTCCAGCCTTGACTCGCCGTCTCTCTGGCTATGGGGAGCCACTAACCGCTTACATGACTGATTCATGGCTTGTCTCTGGGGTTCAGAGCTAGCATGGTCATCATTCCACGTAATGGTCATTGTGCCTTCTCTAAACAGCTCCCCTGGAGATTCAGTTCTAGCTGGCCTTGAGTTGGTAATGCAAATATTGCCTCCCAGCTGTGATGCTGTTACTGATTCACTATCAGGTTAGAGTCTTAAAGGTGCCACAGCACAACTCGACATTTGAATACATATTCAAACCATTTTATTGCTATAAAAGCAGCCAGCACAGCTCTGCTTCTTTGTTTCCAATGCCAAATTAGCTGCACTGGTACAAACAAACATGGCGATCTGGAACAAGATGGAGAAGAAAGAGAACAGAGTGAAAACGGCTAAAAACCAGAACTCCTCACTGCTGTGCGCTCAGGGTCGGGGTGAACAGTGAGCGGCTCATTATCATTTAAAGGAACAGGTTCTGAAAGCGGGTGTTCTGAACAGGGCTGTTTACACAGGGGGAGAACACTGCTGTGGGGTTTGGACCAAAGCAGGTCACAGTCGTTTCATTAAGAAGCACTGTTCCACTGTGGAGTAAGGGAATAATATTTCCCCTTTAATAATCTACATGCTAAAAATAATCAAGAGTTATACTCTGCACTGTAATGTGGATAATGTATACGCTTATTACTCTCTATAATTCATTAGCAAACAAATGCTCTGGAGATGTTTTAATTTCATTGTGTCTTCAGGCGTTTGAAGCTGGCAGCTCTTCAGTTTAAGGGTTTCATTTACGAGGTGATAACTGATGAAGTGCTTCTCTATTTATGGGAAATGTTTAACAGCATCTTATTTAAAGGATAAAAGACACGTTGTTTATCTTTATACGAAAGGCCTCAGCACCTGGAGGATTTCACTGTTTATAACACTTTCCCCATAATGACTTTATTACGAGGTGTGTGTGTTTATTAGATGGGTTTAATTATGTAAAATCCTCGGCGACATAAAATACAGCGTCACTCTGCCCTTCCCACTCACTGATTATAGTCTTTCAGTTTCAGCCACAAGACTCAAAAACACTGTCAGGAGAAAGGTGTGTGTGTGTGTGGGGTGTATTTAAATTTAATTAATATTACTATTACACTTTGTAATTGCTGCAAGATTTAAGGTGGAATGCAAAATTCAAATAAGAAGCTTGAGTTTCAGGTGGTAACTGATGTGCCATTTAAGGTGGAATTAATATTTAGAGTAGTAGCATGAGTACCAGAATGCAACTCCTGTGCTATTTAAGGTGCAACAGATAATTTAAAGTAGTAGTCTGAGTACCAGAATGCAACTCCTGTGCTATTTAAGGTGGAACAGAGAATTTAAAGTAGTAGTCTGAGTACCAGAATGCAACTCCTGTGATATTTAATGTGGAACAGAAAATTTAAAGTAGTAGTCTGAGTACCAGAATGCAACTGCTGTGCTATTTAGGGCGGAACAGATAATTTAAAGTAGTAGTCTGAGTATCAGAATGCAACTCCTGCACTATTTAAGGTGGAACAGAGAATTTAAAGTAGTAGTCTGAGTACCAGAATGCAATTCCTGCGCTATTTAAGGTGGAACAGAGAATTTAAAGTAGTAGTCTGAGTACCAGAATGCAACTGCTGTGCTATTTAAGGTGGAACAGATAATTTAAAGTAGTAGTCTGAGTACAAGAATGCAACTCCTGTGCTATTTAAGGTGGAACAGAGAATTTAAAGTAGTAGTCTGAGTACCAGAATGCAACTGCTGTGCTATTTAAGGTGGAACAGATCATTTAAAGTAGTAGTCCGAGTACCAGAATGCAACTACTGTGCTATTTAAGGCGGAACAGAGAATTTAAAGTAGTAGTCTGAGTACCAGAATGCAACTACTGTGCTATTTAAGGTGGAACAGAGAATTTAAAGTAGTAGTCCGAGTACCAGAATGCAACTCCTGTGCTATTTAAGGCGGAACAGAGAATTTAAAGTAGTAGTCTGAGTACCAGAATGCAACTACTGTGCTATTTAAGGTGGAACAGAGAATTTAAAGTAGTAGTCCGAGTACCAGAATGCAACTCCTATGCTATTTAAGGTGGAACATAGAATTTACAGTAGTAGTCCGAGTACCAGAATACAACTCCTGTGCTATTTAAGGTGGAATGGGAAATTTTAAGTACTAGCTTGAGTATCAGAATCTAACTGCTGAATCATTTGAGGTGGAATGAACAGATTAATTAATTTCTGTTTTGTTTTAGGAAATATATTTATTTAGTTTTGCTCATGTCCTGAAGGAGCTGGAGTTGGAGTTGAACAAAGGGCTGGTTAGTCCTCGACACTAAGCTGACACAGAGTGACACGTCTCTGAGCCCTGGCATCTTTCATTATCATCCAGGCAGTGGTGATGTAGAGCACTTCTGGCCAACGGTGATGTCACCGTGACGCACGCTCGCTGAGAGGTTTTCAAACTGAGCTGACACACACACACAGAGAGAGAGAGAGCAATTCGCCTCTACTCTGTCCAGGCCTTGACAGCACAAATAGAGAAGGGCAAAAAAAGATGAGGCAGCTTTGTCACTCTCCTCCTACAGCCTATCTCCTCCTCTCTCTTTCTCTCTCTCTCTCAAACACACACACACACACACACACTTCTTCCCTCTCTCTCTTCACTGTTCCTGATCACTATAATTATGCTGTGTATAATAGCAGGGGAGCGGCGGAGGTCTGTTTTCTGAAGACACTGAGCTCTATGAGCTGGACTCCACAAAGCAGTCAAACTCTATTTGCTCTGTTATGACTAACACTCGTCTGTGGCAAGTGCATCAATCTCTCGCATTTACAGCATTCACTGCTGCACTGCCACTTAAGAACATCAGCAGCCTAAAGAGCATAAACACAAGCGTAATCTTGAACCTAGTTGCTGTGTTTTAGACAGAGATAAATAAATGAATGTACTATTCCCACCCAAGGAAGCCACCTAATAAACTTCAGTCATACTTTTGATGGTGTCTGTAATACACTGTTACATATGGGTTACAGTACTCCATGCTCCAGTGACAACATGGTAGGAAAAATACAGTAGAAAGGCCAAGAAATAAAAAAGAATCAAAAATGAATGAATCAGAATCTGTGAATCAACTCTGAACATGGACCTCAGTTTATTTTCTTGAACACAGGTGGATTTTCCAGTACGCACGTGTTTATATCACTTACCCACAGCTTTACACAGCGAATAAAGCCCTCCTGAGGTTAGTGTAGAACCTCAAAATTGAGGCTGAGTTTTCGGACCATTGTCGAAGCAAAGAAAAATCACTGTATTTTCAAAAGCTTTCAGATGCTTCGTCATAATTGTGACATTGTGGCTTCTGGGAGCTGTGGGTTCATTCGTGGCAGTTGAGACTACGGGCCGACGTCAGAGGGAAACTGAAGTGGTGGCACTTTGTTGTTGCTGTGGTAATATTTACTCTGTCTCCCTCTCTCTCTCTCTCTTTTCCTCACGCCTCTGAATAGAACTGAGTGCACAGTGCAGCCAGAGGAAGGAAGGACTGTGGGACTGAAAGGAGCTGTGGGATATGAGTGACAGCCAAAATGGCACCAGCGACCTTGGCCACTTATCGGTCTAATGTCCAGCCGAGATTTATATGGAGGGGCCTGGGAGCCACTCAAAGAAGGGAGGGACAGTGGATGGAGGAATGGGGAAGTGGGGAGGATTTGAGAGGAGAACTGGACAGGGAAAAAATGTGTGGTGTTTTGGCGCAGTCATATTCTCGCAACAGGACCCCATACTGTAGGAAACCATACAGATGCAGCATCTGGTGCCAAGATACTGCTACAGTCACACACACACACACACACAAACAAATAAGCAGTTGGAAGGACAAAATGGATTGGAGTGCTACGCAAATGCACTTTGGCTTTACAAATCTCCCCCTCTTCATTTGGATATTCAGGGACAGGCTTCTTTTCGGAAATGAAGGGTATTAATAACAAAGATCAGCTTCTACACATCCTGAAATGCTTTAAATTACACTGTGAAATATTTCTGGGAGGATTTAATGGCTCCAGAAGGTCAGGAACTAATGTCGTTGATTAGATTTGGATCATAAAATTCACCCCAACTCATCCAAAGAACCCTAAACGTAGCTCTATTAGTCGATAGAACGCAGATTCACTTGTTGCTAGACCAAAGCAGGAGGCTTTATACCCATCTATATGACACTTGGCATTGGATATACTGAGCTTAAGCTCATGTGCAGCTGCTTCAGAGCACTCCAAATCATACATGCACAAGTCTGGACATAAATATACTCTGGATGTACCTTAAAATTCAACCTTTGGGGAGGGACACTATTGGAGGTGTTCCAATTCTGCTTCATGGCACGGGTGTTTCTCTGCAGCCCTGAGAGAGTTCAACCAGCTCAGGTCAACAGCCGAGTTTGGAGAGCAGCTGTAGGCTATTCTAGGTTAGGGCTGGACGATAATTCAGTATCGATATATATCACGATATAAAATGATTCAATAACAATGATATGTTTTGTTAAACACATTTTTCAATATTTACAGCATCTATCTCTGAATGACGGTCATTAGAGGGCACTGTCGTCAGTTCAGCACTCGATTTAAAACTTAGTTTAAAAATATTAATATTGTCAAAGCCAAGAGGTTTATGGTTGATGGTGATGTCGTGTTTCTTGTTGGTTCTTGGGGGTTTTTCTGTGGAGTTTATATGGTTTATATCGATATCGGTATTATATCGTACCAAAATTAAGAAATATATCGTGATATAGATGTTGTCCATATCGTCCAGCACTTTGGCTGTACCTAGAATAGGGGTATTTCAGTGATTAGAGATTTATAAATCAATACGCACGGTCACAGTCATCTCTCTGACACGACCAGACATGTTTTTGTTGAAACCTACTGCTGCAACATAAATAAAACGCACTTGTATCATCTAGCCCACCTCAGATCAGACTGAGTGCTGTAAGGCACCATTCGGGGAGTGTAACCCCCCCCCCGGCTGTTTTAGCAAACCTCCGCTAATCAGCAGCACGAATCAGACAGGAAGCAACATCAATAACTTTGATGGTGAACAAATCAGGTTCAGCAAAGCTGACAGATTCGGGAATAACTCACAAGGCTGCGGCTGAGTGCTCACATAAATCCGGAGCTAGGGTCAGCGCCGTCAAGTCCAACCTCTATTTTAATCATTCCATAAAGGAGGAAAAAAGGAAGGAAACTGGCTGACTGAAAGTCAGCATTGGAGGAGCATCTCTGACGCCACACCGACGAGAGGCTGGAGCTGATATAACGTCGTTCTAATGTAGTCCGGAGAGGGCGGGCTCATCCGTGTCACGTTTCAAGGGCATTGATCCTCTCTGAACACGGCGTCCTCCAGTAAAATCTCCCACACTCCTCTGACATCATTAGGTCAAACAGCAATAGCGTACATGTCCTTAACCCTATGGAACCGAGCGTCTCGCTCGCATTCCACTCAGAGTACGACCCTGGTGATTTCAGACATCTCGAGGATCAGGATTATTGCTCCCTCTGAACTGAAGAGTCTTTTACAGTAGCTACTGGAACACTGCTGTAAGCATTGAATGGCATTCAGCCACAAAAATGCCAGTGAAATTATACTGTAAATGTTTTTGTAAAGTCATGCAAAACTAGTTGTTGTTTATATACGACGACTGTGTATCGATTAGAAGAGAATACACAAAGAACAACACTCATTTGATTGCTGTTTGAGCTGATTTGCGTATTATACAAATCAGATCTCTAACCACAGACACACTGGACTAGTGTAAATTAAATCACCAGGTGTAGAGAAGGTCTTTGTCAAATCAGCTCTCAAAAAGAACCATTTTAGAGGGTAGATGTGCTGCTGTGTAAACTTCCTTTATTATTGAATGCATGGTGAATTTTCAGTCCGCATTTGACAAAGTAGCCTTTTTCCACAGGCTGGAGATGGGCTAACACCATTGCATTTTCTCCAGGTGTAACTCTGGTGATAGAGGAGTCCCGGCATGCGCATGTTCACTATGTAGCGTGAAAAAAATCAGAGCAGAATCAGAGCTCCATTCAGTGTACAAATGATGCACAAGGCTTTCTGTCCTGTTGGAGGCGCTGTGGTTGTCTCTGAGTGAGTGTAAGAGCTTATTCAGAGCTGAACCCTGTTTTGTTTAATCAGAGGAACGATAAACACAGACCATATGGTCATTATATTTCAGGGTTCTGTCAGTTCAGACGGTTTCTGACCTCAACAAAATAAACAACTAGGGATCATCAAACACATTCACAACAACAGCTCCACGTCACACTGAGGACTGGAGAAGACATGGCAGAAGCGGAAGCCATCATTAAACAGCAGTTTGGGATTATTACTCTGGGTAAAACCTTATTGCGCATGATGCACCACATACACTCTCCTAAAAACGCTACTCAATGCGACTCAACTAATTGACTTAGCTAAGCAACTGCAGTTTTCTGAATATCTTCCTCTGTGAGAGTAGCTGGAGGAGGCTCTTTGATTTCTGCACCAGATCTCCAACTCTCTCCCTCTCTCTCTCAAAAAAAAAAAAAAAGCCAACAAAGGCTTTCTTTGTAGCTAGTGCTGTCGCTTAAATTAGCATTCAGGCTTCAGGCTTAGGAATTACAGAGCTCCTGGTGACCCTACGCAAGTCGTGACTCAATCAGCTCTAGGCTGGATTAAAGGGGGGCGGGGGGAAATGAGGTAAAGGTGCAGAGTGTCTGCTCCAAACCCCTCCACACCTAATCTCCCAGTTGTTCAGAGTCTGAAAGTAATGCATGCTGTTGTTTGTTGAGTAATTAGCAAAGATATTCATGCTTGACATTTTCAGCCTGGCAATTTCACCGTGGCACACCTTCTTTCCAAGGTTTAAAGATTTTTTATTACTTTTTTATTAACCCCTAGGCTTATAGTATTAACATTTATCATATATGCATAATTACACATCAATATAAATGTCATAATTCAGTAAAGTAATTCAATAATATTTGATTTCCTATTAGCTGACAATAAGCTTCTGGACATCTGCTCTTCCAGTTAATCAGAGGTATCAAGAGGGAGTTTGTCCAGCTTTTGCCACAGTAATCAGCATCTAGTTCCCTATAAAGGCAGTAGACAGCTCTAGGAACATTGCTGTGAAGCTCTGATTGCAGCCGTGTAGGCAGTTATTGATGTTGGAGGATTAGTCGATGATCACACCACTTCCCATCCCAAGCTCATCCCAAAGGAACTGGCTCTACACTGACGCTGGTACTTCATGAACGATTTCAGGATGCTGTTTTAGAAAGCAGTCATTAATTTACTCAAGTAACACCGCTTCCGTTAGCGTCTCCATCCTGCAGCATCTATCCCACCGCTGTAACGAGCGCATGGAGGCCCCCAAGGTTCTGCTCACGCCTCCCTCGGCTCACAGCGCTCCCATCTTGTCTCCATCTTTTCTCATTTAGTGAGGAAAACTCCAGCTGAGAGTAGGCGCTGAATTAAATTTGTTCAGTGATCTAGCAATGCTGGGCGTACCAGGGCTGAGTAGGTATTTAATGAGTAGAGGCAATAACCTGGAACTGCCCCCCCCCCCAACACACACTTCTTTTTCCTTACTCTCTTTTTTTTTGTTACTTAATTAGATGCTCCACAAAGGCAGTTTGCTTATTATCATTCCCAGGCCTTTGCAGCAGGTCAGGTGTGCCCGGCAGGAAACTCCATCTCCACTTTTCGGCTCCGAGGTATTATTTCTCTCTCTTCAAGCCTTAGAATTTGCCTCGCTGGCTTCCTCCGCTTCAGCCGAGAAGGTCACCAGCCGGAGAATATTGGCCGAGGGAAAGGGAAAAGGAGAGAGGCTTGTTTTCTCGTTGGCCGTTTGCAGTTCCCGACCCCGGATCTGCCGTGGCCTGAGGACCCAGGTGATGGAAGTGTAAATAAAGTGGAGATTGAAAAAAGGGGGAAAAAAAAGAAAATAAGCAGAAACTCAGAGAGCCTGGTAGGAGGGTTATTGGTTGGTGTTCGGTGTGTGTTCCCTTGCTTCCATGCTGATGAGCTGATAAGAGGATTGGAGGGGAGGGGGAGTTCTTGTCGGGGGCCCATTAGAACCTTGCTTGGTCTAGAGAAGTGTTAAAGTTGAGCTAAATCCTCTGGGAAATAGATTTCGCAACATGAAGTGAACAACAAAGCCTTTAAAAATTAATCCACGACAGGTTATGGATGGTAGACGGAAGGTCCCTCATTTTCATCTTACTAAGGTAGAGTAATCCATTCCATAGTCTAGTAAAACTGTAGTTACATGGGAAACATAATGAGAAAATGTAGCTGTATCTTCCCCCAAAAACAATGTGAGGCGAAGCAAAATAGGTATCAGCTCTAAAACCATGCAAGTACTGAGTGTGTGCAGAACTACAGTGGAAGTTCTAAGAATATCCAGCATCTATCAGCACAGGCACTGAAGTCTGGCTCCTATGCTCACGAGAGCATGTAATTTCCCCGATAACAAGACTGATCATGGTAACGATAAAATAACATCATCCAGCCCGGGTCCAGTAACTTCAGAATCTCGTCGCAAAGACTTTTTCTCTCTCTGACGTCACTCGGAGATTAGTGGAAAAATATGGGAAAGAAGAAGTCTTGATAAGCAAACTAGAGGCGGTCTGACACAAACTGACCCAAATACATAATATAATTCCACTGCAATGCTTCCGCCATTTCAACAGAATCCAGGCTCTGGTTTGGGAGGCTTCATTATGCTGCATTCTGAGAAGGTTGCAGGGGTGGGGGGGGGGGGGGGGTGCTGGGGATATGCAAGGGGACGGCGTTCTCCAGTGACAGATATGTGTCTTGGACATACTTGGTTCAGGGGCTTGACGCCTGGGAGCGCTGGAGCGTGGTGCTAAAACAACAGAGCGTGCCACCCGCACCCTCCACACTCTCCACACCCTCCACTTTGAGTGTGCTGTGGCAGGGTTTAGTCAGCTGTGTGAGTGCAGAGGTCTGGGTATATTCCCCTGATCTCAGGGAAGCTCCTCAGCTGTTGCAGGATGGACAGCTGGACTTTAGTGGGGGTAGGAGGGGAGGGCAAAGGCGGGACACTTCTCATGAGCCAGTGCACTCTCAGAAACACTGTGACTGAGGTCACAGCCTAAAGAGTAGCTTTAGTTGGTCTTAATCTTTGTCTTGCTTCCTCCTCACATTTACTGGACCCTCCTTTGTCCCTGTCAGTGCATCCTTCACCAATACGGACAGGTAAACGAGGAGCAGTTGCTGCAGCTTCACTTCAATCGCTCTGAGTTCCACCTCCCGTGCCAAAGCGCCGAAGCGAGGCTTTAGCAAGGCCACATAAGCCCCCACCCTGACAGAAAGGACACCAAACAGGACAGAAGGGCAGAAGGGACAAATGGACTAGAGAAAGAGTGGCACAGCTAATGACCAGGCTTTAACAACCCTCCCACATTCTGCCTTTGGGGGCTTAGGCCACCGTTTTCTTGTTTTAACCATCTGTAGATCCAGCCTGGAGCCCAGCTGTCAGGACTTGTGAGGTCCCATTTATTGCTGTTTTTGTAAATGTAAGCTATCTGCATCTTACCTTTGTTTCTGACATCACGGACATGCCAAACATTTGTTAATATGAGGCTAAATCTAATTCCGGTCCAATAACTCCATTCCCTCTGAACTCACTTTTCCACTGCAGTGTCCCTAGATTAGACAACTACACTCTACTCGACTTTTCTGCTTCTCCACCAGGTGAATCAGGCCCTGGTTCTGGAAGCGGGTTCTTGTTTAGTGGCTGTTCTCTCGTGGTTCAGAGCGAGTCGAGTAGGGACTAAACCGTGGCGTGTAAACCTTGCAGAGCGCTGATTGTCCAGAGAGAGTCGTCACTCTACGCCACGCAACGCAGACGACCAGCACAAACTCTCCATCTGTAAAGTGTCCAGCTGCAGCAGAGATCACGTTTGTTTTTATCCGACTCACGACGGCAGCTCGTAAAATTACGCCGTGGTCTTTTGAAGAGGTTCAAACGCTCCTTGGATCGGTGGCTGACGAAAGTAGAGTAGGTACCATGCAATGGAAAAGGGCCATATGTTGACATTCAGTTACTTTCCAAATGTGTAACCCATGTAACCAGTGATTTGGATCTGTGGCTGATGAAAGAATCCAGTGAGAGCTGGACGCTGCAACAATGAAGGAACAATCTCTACTGATCATCGTTCTTACAGCACCTGCAAAGGCACAAACTGCAACAAAACACAAGAAAATCCTGCATTGACTACAGCCCCAAGCCGACTATTTCACTGTAAGCATTTTCTCCACTTTTTCGGCCACAGATTAAAGACATATTTGATGCACTTATCAGATCTAGTTGATTGTCTGTCACTGATGTGCTGAGAGGAAAGTGTTCGAGGTTTGCTACAAGCTTCTGAGAAAGAAAAGAAATCGAAAAAACCCTCTTATTTCTGGGTTTTGATTTGTCAAGCTTTCATCATCTGGATCATCTGGAGAGGCTATAAATAGGACCCCGTTGGATGCTTGACTTCAATATCAGCGTCTTAAACGCTCTCGGCTCTAAAGCGTCTTTCTCCTCACAGCACATGGGCAACAATGACAAGAAAATGAGAAGATTTTCAGTCAAAATTTAAAGTGGTGTCGAAGTTAATGCATTCATATTAAAATAACGGATAAAATGCTTTTCTCCCTCTGCTTAAAAAGACCCAGCTCCCGAAACCCAGACCCAGAAACATGAAAAGTGGGATCCTGTGGTGAGCGGCAAATTTAAGACTCCCACCCAGAGGAGCAGGTTGGCCTTGCCCTTAAGCGGGGAAATGATTCACACCCTGTGTAACTTCAACTCACAATCCCAAAAGACCACCATCAACTCACCACAGCTGGGATGTGAAGCGCGTTTGCTCAGTTGGTACAGCACTGGTTCCTAATGTTGAACAAACTCAGAAACTCAGTTTATATCCCTTTTCTGGCCTGTGACTCTCTCAGGGGTGAAGGGAGAAAGGCACTAGCTGATCCAGACATAAAAAATCACACAGAGGAGCTCCTGTAAATGAAGAAACTATTATCCCAAGACCCCATGGACATTTACTCCTATCTGAGAAGGGCTAAGGGTTGTCTCAGGACCAATCAATAAGCAGCAAACTAACAAAAGCAGCAGTGAAAAAGCAGAAAGCTACAACAAATCAAAACATAATTACCGTAGCTATAACGTCACATTAAAAGCATCAATGCTAATGCAGGTTCATCTCAGGTGTCATAAAAAGATCTTTTTTTAGAAATAAATAAATGCCAAAAACTTCCTTCTCCGAGATTTATGTGAGGAAAGTGAGCTACAAACTTTAAACAAGCACTTTATCAAGGTATAGCCACTGCAGCTGAAAGCAGGGGGCTACTCTCCAGTGCAGCACTGTGGTCAGACTCTCTCAAGTTCCCCTCAAGGCCTAATGAGGTCTACAGGGAGCTACAGCCTCTTAGTCCAGCCTTTCTGATACTCTGTAAGTGCTGTGACCTCTGGCCCTCCCTCTTCCCTCACACACCTCCCCCGGTTTGCTTTAAAGGGAGCTGAGGTACGAACACAATGGAGAACTAAAGGCCACTAATAAATCATTAGGAAATGACACAGGGTCTGACATAGTGTTAATCACATGTTATGTTACATTACATTACGTAGTAATGCTTGCTGTAGCCTGATTACTGCTGTAATACGGTAAATCCACACGGACGTAGCCCACCGTAGTCAGCTCTGCAGGCTTTGTCAGGAACATGTGCATGTCACCATCTCCCCATGTTTCCAAGAATATCTAGGTAAACACACACACAATGCCCAAATATGGGCTCGCGTCCATTTGTGCGAGTGTTTGTTTGCTGACGTCCGAGCGGACGGACAGAGCAATGCTGGACCGCGGCTAATTAGGAGAAGGTGACCTTCTGATTTATTTACATTCCAAACGAAGGCGCCACACAATGGGCTGGAAATCAATCACGCCAGATAATCCAATCCTCTAAAAGGGGACTGGGGGGAGGGGGAAGGCTCTTTCTGTGAGATGAAGTGGCTCATACTACTGTCCTGTGCATCTCTCTCTCTCTCTCTCTCTGAGCTGCTTCAGGACAGGACATGGAGGCCCACGCTGTCGCTGTGGAAGTGGACAGGGAAGATTCACACAACAAAAATGATCACAAAACACCGTCCCGCTGATTACTGAAGCTCTTACAACAAATTTTTCTACTGGATGTTTTGCAGAAAATTTCCATATGAATATCTATTACTTTACAGTTTATAAATATGTAAACACTTCCATAACTTAAAAATCACAAAATCTAAATCTCTACACTTGATGACATCACATCCAAAGACTTTTAATGTGAAGACACCCTCCAGAGAATGGACACCATACAAATTGGGTATTTATTTATTTATTTATTACCTTTTAAAATTTTTATTCTAATGCAAATGTTAGTAATAGTAGTTGCCAATTCCCCCCAGTCAGTGAGTGCCCCCCCACCCACACACAGAGCCCCCAGTCACAGGCGAACAACACAGGCTTCTACTGAGACAAGTGGAGCCGAACCACCACTTCTTTTTGAACTGTCTCGAAAGGCTATAGTTTAATAAATTAATACCCGTCTACAATTACACATTTTATATAAACCAGATTCTGGATTCAGATAAACGCTGATTACTGAAGCTCTTACAACTCATTTTTTTTACTGGATGTTTTGCAGGAAATTGCATTTCCATATGAATATCTATTATTATACTGTTTATAAATATGTAAACGCTTCCATAGCTTAAAAATCACAAAATCTAAATCTCTACACTTGATGACATCACATCCAAAGACTTTTTATTCTAATGCAAATGTTATTAATAGTAGTTGCCAATTCCCCCCAGTCAGTGAGCCCCCATCCCCCCAGAGCACACACAGAGCCCCCAGCCACAGGCGAACACAGGCTTCTACTGAGACGTGTGATGCCGAACCACCACTTCTTTTTGAACTGTCTCAAAAGGCTATAGTTTAATAAATGAATACACTTCTACAATTACACATTTTTTATAAAACAGATTCTGGATTCAGATAAACGCTGATTTAAAGCCTTTTAAAAGAATGAGCCTCAAAAAAATCAGAACAAATTGATCCGTGGCGCTTTAAGGACAGACCTGAACTCCCACTCTGAGAGCAATGAGAGCATTAAGCGGAGACTCGATATTCATTTTGTAAAACAAACAAGTAAATAAGGGGTTTATTTACTCCTGAATATTTCACTGATGATATTAAACAAGCAAAACGCACAGAAAGACAGCGTGGCCGTGGCACACCAATTAGCACAGAGTATTACCAATGATGTCATAATTAGTTCCGCCGTAGTAGCTCTGCTGTGGGTTTATGGTATTAAGAGAGAGGATGGGTGTGTGTCATTGTGATTGTGATTTAGTGCTGTTTCCAGTTGCCCTCTGTGTGTGCGCTCGTGTGATGGAGTAGCCTGACAGGCTGGAAGGTTTGGCCTCATTAGTAAATGTCTCCCCACGTCCAGGCGGGGGAATGGAGCCGCTATTCTGCTCGGTGTCATCTCGCTAACCGTCAGCGCCGCAGACCTGATCCACTGTTGATGCTGTCGCCAATTACCAGCGCTAATGAAGCCAGAGAATGTGAAGTCTGTCAGTCAGTCCCGCGCCGTGACCCCGCGCCGTCCGCTCCTCATTACGCCCTGCTGCGTATCTCCATACAGGAATGTGACACGTTGTGATGTTATGCATTGAAGTTGTAGAGAAATATAAATATATACAGCCCAAGTACATACCTCATTACACTCAAAACACTCCTTATTATTGCAATATAGACTGAGGTATATGTCCTTCTTTCAGCTTGAGATGGATGAGCTAATGAACCAACAGTGATTTACAGTGATCTTAAAAAATATCAAAATACGAAAAGGAAATGTGAAATTGTGGGATGGAAAAGCAGCTACAGGCCTTCAGTTCAGCTCTGAGCTGATAGGCTGCTCCCCAAAGCCCCTCTCGTCCATCCCACTGTCCACACATACATCTGCCCATTAACCCTTTCAGAACCTATTGATTTTCAGCTTCACGTTAATCCTCGCTCCATCTGCCATCGCTGCTCTAATTTCCCACTAACTCGGATACATGTAAAGCAAGGTTTCCTGTCCCCCGACCCCCACCTCCACACTGTCCCCCTTCTCCCCTTCCCCCACAGCCAGACTGCTGGTGGTGGCCCGTCATCATGTAAGGTCAAATGTTTGGGGACACGTTCATCTAACACCCAAAGTTGTTTTTTTTTTTTTTACCTTTCTTCTCTTGGTTTTAAACAAAAAGGCACTAGTGGAGAGTTTGATTTTCCCTAATATTCTGATAGAAACTGTACTGAATACTTAAATAGTGATTACAGGATTTGGGCCCCTACTCAGGAGCGAGGAGCAGAAGCTCTGGTTTTTAGCCGTTTTTGCTCTGTTCCCTTTCTTCTCAGTTTTTACTCAGTGCTCGTTGTGTCTGTTTTGCTGTGTTTAACCTCGTCTGTGCGCTCTCACATAAACACGGGTCCAGCGCTGTGATTGGACGAGGGGGTGGGGCCATTCTAAAGTCTCTGCACTTGACGTCAGAATCAGAACGACTCGTTTTATTCCATGTTTTCTGACAGAAAACGGACTGCTGGGGTCTTGTTTCATAGTGTGTGTGTTGGTGGGCTCCAGATTCACACATCCCCTTTAATAAGACTCCAAATAAATCAAGTAATAGTTACTAAAGCTGGTGTCTTGTCACGTTTTTTGAGAGTGATGATAAATACACTCAAAAGAGCCTTTGTTGTAGTCCTCAAAGACATTTAAAAGCACCGTGCTGGAAAAACAGAGCACTTAATATCCTTTTCCACTTCTTTTTTAAGAATCAAACACTGACCTCTTTTCTTTAAGTGCGCCGTCTTCAGCAAATTTGCTCATAATGTCATCGCACTCATAACGACGCACTCCAAGGGCTCAGAGCAAACACAGAGCACTGGCCTTGGATTAATATGAGTTTGTGTATTTGTTTTAGTCGAGCAGGACGGGCGCAGATAATGGCTCGGATATTACAGACAGTCACTAGAGACCCACAGTGGGCATCTTGTATTTTTCCCCCTAATTAAAACCATGTATCCCACTGGCTGTTAGAGTTGTTTCAACCTCGACTTCCACACTAACTTTCTTCATTAATCAGAAAGATAATAAAGGACAACAGTAATTATGCAAATACAAACAACTGCAAAGCAGACGTAAGCTCACAGTGATGATAATGACACAGCTGGGCTTTGTATGATTTCATATCACGGGAAACTAAAGTGTATTTCACTGCTGCGGGGTCCTGGGTGGGATCCTCCCCTCAGTCACGGTCTATGAGGAGAGTGGTGTGTTCTCCCTGTGACTGAGTGGGTTTCCTCCGGGTGCTTCACTTTCCTCCAATGTCCAAACACATTTTCCTGTGTGGAACTGTTTACAGGTGCGTGAGCGACTGGGCGAGTGTGTGAAGCTGTCCACTGGTGTGTGTGTGTGCGTAAGAGAGAGAGAGAGAGAGAGAGACTGGGCGCGAGAGAGAGGGAGAGAGAGAGAGAGAGAGAGAGAGAGAGAGAGAGAGAGAGAGAGAGAGAGACTGGGTGAGAGAGAGAGAGAGAGAGAGAGAGAGACTGGGTGAGAGAGAGAGAGAGGGAGAGAGAGAGAGAGAGAGAGAGACTGGGGAGAGAGAGAGAGAGAGAGAGAGACTGGGCGAGAGAGAGAGAGAGAGAGAGAGAGAGAGAGAGACTGGGCGAGAGAGAGAGAGAGAGAGAGAGAGACTGGGCGAGAGAGAGAGAGAGAGACTGGGCGAGAGAGAGAGAGAGACTGGGCGAGAGAGAGAGAGAGAGAGAGAGAGAGAGACTGGGTGAGAGAGAGAGAGAGAGAGAGAGAGAGAGAGAGGGGGGAAAAAAAAAAAAAAGAGTGTGAGAGAGAGACTAGGTGAGTGTGTGAAACTCTCCACAGGGATTCCAGAGGACCGTTGTCTGGCTCTGAGTGTCCAAAGTGCTTTAGAAATGTGCCCCTGCTGTAAACACATAGTCATAAACATCCAGTAAACTCTACCTAGGAAAGCTTTACGCTCAGCTTTGTGTGTTCTGTGTAGAGCGACTGAAGGGTGTGGAGGTGGTGGGGTGGAGATCAGGTCCCTGATCCCAGTGTCTCCAGCCCCCAGACAGCAGAAGGACATCACCACCACATGTAAAATATTTCTCTTTGTCCTCCTGAATGACACAACGGGACAAAGCCTCCTACCAACATACGCCAGAATGGCTGAGCCTCGCTCGTAACATGTGACCATCCTGTCCACACAGGCCCTAATCTGACCAAACGGCCAGTCCCCTGAACGCGGGTAAACGAGGGCTTTTCTAGGCTTCATTGAATTCTATTAAATGTAAAATTCATCACTTCTCACAGCTTTGACAAAGAGGTGAAGGTCTTAAAACACTGGTCAGACTAGTCCCGAGTCCTGCCCTGTCCACTCCGTCTCATCGCCAGACCCCACGCCCCTCATGAGGCTGTGACGAGGAGCTGAGACACACGAGACATGTCTGAGATCTGCCTTTCTCACCGTGTGAGACCGAGGGAGTCATGTCTCCGTCTCCGTTCTGTGTGATGGTCGTTCAGGAGCGACGGCGTGATGAAGAGTTTGTAAAAGCTTCAGTTCTTCAGCTGGTACACAGCTCTGGGTCAAACAGGGCTCAGTCCAGAGAGAGCTGAGACTGTACTGAGCAGTGGGAGAGAAACAGATGGAGATCAGGTGCAGATACAGGAGAGTTTACGAAGCTCTTCAGACCCCAGTGCGGTGGTTTTATGGAGAGACAGGACATTAACGCAGGAAGACTGCAATCTTGTTACCACCAGAAACCGAGATGAATCTCAGCCCCTTACTGGCTCCCGGCCCCCACTCTGGCCCTGCCTTGTTCTCCAGAACATTCTCCACCAGTCTGCTGTTCCTACATTCAATTAAGCTAATGGACATCTGGACGGCAATCAGTGCCTCACTTCCGTCTCCTCACACACACACACACACACACACACACAGATCTCCATGATGAGGCTATTGGCAAAGCTTTTTAATCGAGGAGATGGCAAAGAGAAACAGACAAGTCTTTGTAGTTCTCAGTCCAGGTCCCGTTCCACTCCACATTTTCATTCCCCCGCAATAAAATGAAATGCACTCTGTTCCAAGTTAATGGAAGTGACCCCCGGTGTTTTCCCCTCCTTTCATAATTCCTAACCTCACTTTTCTGAGTCAGACAAAAAACATAACCATCAACAGCAGCTCCCTGCGGCTCCAAGGCTTCATCCTTAGAAAAGACACCTCTGTCAAACAATTAAAAAAAAACACTGATTTTCTATTTCTGTGTGTGAGCCCTGCGATGGACCGGCGCCCCCTTCAGGGTGTGTTCCCTCCAGCACTAGGACTAGATAAAGTGAGGCACTTTACTAAACACAGTGAGGAACACACTACGGACGGATCACATCGACCAAAACACTAGACACACAAGGAACTACAAACACACGGCCCAAAACATACAGAACATAATTGAGGTACTGGCAGGTTCTGTAGCGCAATTCTATAGTCTCGTTTTGTTGAAAGAAAACAAAATCCTTCCGTCTGCTTACGTTTTTATGATCGAAATCGCCCACAAATAACTGTCCGTACAATACACATAGATCCAAACCCTGTAATAATGTGTCACTGAGGAATAAACACGAGGGTTAAAAATATCCTAAGGGTTAAGACAAAGCCTCCCGCTCTGCCCGGTCAGGTCCGTCACATCCAGCCTCGTCTCCTCGAAGAGCCTCGGCCTTGCGCCTCGTTAATGACATGCACCCTTCTTCCCGTTGAGTAATCATGCGATAAAAGGCTCTTCGCTCAGGAATAAATGGGCTTCGGCTCCCGGGGGACCTCTGAACACTTGGAGGACAGCTCCAGCTCCCCGGCTCCATTTGTGTCGTCCGTCTCCTTCATACGTCCAGATTACTCTTTCAATTACTCAATATTCTGGAGGAATTCATTAATCCTGTTTCCAAACAGGCCACCGTACTCAGCACCGTGAGCTTAAAATGTTCAAATTCAGTATTTAATTTTCAAATAATTGGGTTCGTTGTGCTGTTTATGCCAAGAATTTCAGTCAAATATAAATAAATAACTAAATAAATAAAAATGCGAATTTTGCTTTTTGAACCAAAGAGAAAAACGGCTAAATGAATATATCTCAGCTTTTATATTTCAAGTTATTTCACATTCTGATTCACCATTTCTACTCATATTTTCCTCATAAAATTCTCACAAAATAACAAGGGCACATTCTGAGATCAACTTTTTGAAGAATTTTAATTTCACAGAAAGGTTTAGCCTCCAGTTTTCTCCAGTTTCTTTTGAACAACAGCGTCCGAGGACGCTCAGAACACCACCCTTCTGTGCAACTCCACCTTCAACTTCGTCCATATCCATCTCCATCCCGTTCCCTCCGTTTTACCCCCACTCTCATTTCCAGAGGAACACAGCTGAGACCTCCCTCCTCCCGTCCGCTGAAGCTCCTCCCAGCGTGACCCTAATTAATCAAGGCTTGGTTAAGGCTCAGAACCAGCTCTGTCCTGTTGGTCACTTTGCCTGTCCATCCCTCTGACCTCATCCAGAGGTGAAGGTCGTGTCTCCTGTCTGTAACTCTACACTTCCCCTCACTGCTGCTGATGATTCCCGCAACCCGAGAACCCACAAGAGATCAGGGGCTGAGGGAGGGGGAGCTTCGTGATCGATAGCCTCCTAACAGCGAGGCACTGTGGAGATCTGTGTGGCCTTTTGTTACGGGAATCTTTGCTCTTTTATAAGGAAATGTATACGCTGTATTAGTGGGTCGATCCTAATGGGCTTTGTTACAGAAAACAATGGAACAACAGAGAAGATGAGGTTTTGAAACGGTAAATAAATACACAGTAAAATCTGTTACTGCGATTTTTTTCTTCAGAAAACAAATCAAATATTCCACACTACACATTTTAATTTACTATTCGCTGAAATAGTGGAGGAAATGTGGACTTATTTATCATCTTTGATATAATATGGAAGCTTCAGCTGTTGTTTACACTGTGCAAAAAATAGAAATCTCATAAGAACAATTATATAAAGTACAGCTTTTATTCTGCAGAAATGTCAAGCTTTTTCAAGTCATTTCAAGTCGTTTTAGACCATTTTTGTTTGTTGATTCCTCATTTTTGTAACTACACTCATTTATCTGAAGTGAAATTATATTAGAAACACATCCACATCCAGGATTATTTTACACATTTTGAGCTGCAGCTCGTGAGGACACTTCATTCAGGAATAACTCCACTTTAAACGTTGTCTGAGGAAATGTCTTCAATCTGGAGATACGAGGTTTTGTCCAAATGGCAACAGCAGAAGAGCTCCACTCTCAAAACTGCAGACAAGTGCCGTATTATAAGCTCCTTATTTTCAGTCCAAAAATCAACAAAAGGGATCACGTGATCAGAGTTTTCAAACGTTTGAGACGCTGCTGTCTGGATTTCTGCTTCCTGATGATGTAAACAAAACCGTGAAAGAGATTTTGGCAGCTTTGACAGCTTTGGACGTCAGACTTGGACTCGGAAAGAGCGTGTAGAAATCAGCATTTGAATTCTGAATTATATATATATGCATAAATTAGCATATACTCCACATGCGGGACTTACTTTATAGCTCCGTCAAGATACTCTCTGTCTTGCGGAGACAGCCTGGGAAGGGTAAGAGGTTAAGACGAAGATAAGCACGGATAAGAAACTGCGGTGGATTGTGGTAGGAGCTACTGAACAGACCCAAGAGCTTCCTCTAGGTTATTACAACATTAGAAATCAGTTATTATTATATAATTAATGACCGTTAGCATTTTATGAATCAAACAAGGAAATACAGGATGTGTCCGTTTTTCTAGGGCAAAAGGCAGAGTCTAAAATGCTGTTGCGTTCTATTTCTTTCTCATCATCTGATCTAGTCCCGAGTCCTGACCCGAAAACCTCATAACAACAAAACCCAGAGAGGTACGTTTTGTCCTTGCGCCTGAATTGGTTGTAATTCGAGCCGAGCTATTCTTAATTTGATTACATGCACACACATCTCTTTTTTCTTCCCCTCCTGGCTACTGTGCTGCGTCTCTTCTGCCTCTTCTCTAGTCATTCCTGTATCCCTGAGCTTTTCAGAGGACTGAAGCAAACTAAAAGAAATGATTAGCACATTAGCATTCAGCAGACAACCGCATGGAGCTATTTTTGCTTTCCCTGCACTCCCCCTCGGCCCAGAAGCTCCGGGAAAATGAACATAAGGAAAAATGAGAAGTTCTTCTTCGGTAAAGTACTTCTCCTCATGTCAGGAACAAGCACAGGAAGAAAGACTAATATATGACTTGCAGGAGGGAAACATCTCCATTTGGCCTTGGCTGAGCTCACGTGAATGTAGCTAGTTTCACCGAGTGGAGTCTCGATTAAAAATACAGACGACCCTGCGAAGGAGGGAGAGCGCTTCCAGGAGCAAGAGAAGCTTAAGGAATTTCCAAAGAACTGTCCCCATCCACTCAGGGTCTTCCAAATAAGGAGATGTTCACCTTAACATCACTGTATCATCTCCAAAATGGAGGCTTCACAGGCGACGGAAACACAATGGAAGTCAACTGAACAAGTTTCTACAAGTAAAATGAAGCATTTCTGTTCATCATTTTTTTTACAATTTAATAAATATATAAAAATATATTTGACGCTTCACCGTCCTCCAAAGCTGCATGTGATATTTTATGGAGATTAATTATAATCAATTCACATAATACAGCTTTTTATTTGTTTAAAATAGAATGGAAAATTGAGGTTTCCACACTATGGCTGTTTTTATGATCCCTTCCAACTGGTTTCCGAAGTAATTGCTAAATCTCCCTGGGATTCAAAAAGCTCTTCCCAGCATAATGTTTACTAGTAAACAAACTAAACCAAAATAAATAAATAAATAAAAAGAATATCCACCCACCCCCCACTAGCGATGTTGGAATTCATTTTCCAGTCCACAATAATAATCTAGGACTTCATCAAACTGTAATCCAAAGTGTCTAGACCGCCATCTGGACAACCTCGCATGGAGCTGTAGTCCGAAACCAAGCCGTAATATAAAGTGCTCGCCATGGTTTTCCGTACTCCGGAGTGGGATAGATTGATAACAGCCTTCCCCATGTCCACCTCCCTAAAAAAGCAGCAGGCAGCGGTGCAGAGAACAGAAATTCTCTTATTTCAAACTCCTACGTCTGCAGCATGGGGTTAGTCCTACTTACTCTGAGAGAGAAAGCCCTGTCAAGGCTGTTATCAAAAACCATCCCTCAGAGCAGTCTCTTCCACTTCCAAACAACTGACCAGTTCAGACAAACATCTGACCTTTACATCTAATCCCAGTCAGCATGTTTTGAGGGTGGAGGTCTAGTCTGAGATCCCAGCGATCCCACACCGCTGGAGAAATTCTTTATTTCAGAGGAGTGTGTAGAAGCACAAAGAAAGCAGTCCAGCAAAGCCCTGAGGCAGCCGTGGACAGGTAGAGGCTGCCCGTAGTCTGCAAATAAAGACCTAACAATGAATGTACACCAAATATTATTTACTTATCACCAAATAATAATGTTAACCATATTTTCCACGACCAAATAATATTCATTTAGAAGCTAATAAAAATATAATTGGGAATCCTTTTACAAACCAATCATATCACCCCCCGGAACTGACCTGTGGGGGACGTAGACATTCCCACTCCTAATAATCCTAAAGGATCTGTCAGAGTGGGAGAGCCGTCACTTGGGGAAGTTAACGTCATTGAGATTCATTCAGCTGCGGTGTGAATTATTCAGTAACACAGATGTACGGTGCCTTAAAGGAAGCTGTGATCCTACATCATAACCGTTAAATGTTCTCAGGGTTCATCCCCCAGTGACTGATAGAGAGGTTTAGGGACAAACAAATGGAAATAATGGAAAATACTGGGTGATTGCTACCTCCCTAAACTCCTAATGTTTTAAATCCTGATCAAGAACGCAGTGAGGCACACTGTGCAACACAAGGCATTAAACACTCACCCAGTCACTCAGTGCACACACACACCCAAACCACCACACACACACACACCGCCCTGACCAACACAGATGCTCGTTATCAGCTCATTAACAGCACTGTTATCAGCTAATGATGATACAATCATGGGTCACATATATCGACTGATATTATCGGCTGGTTGATGTATCAGTCAAACCCCAGGGCTAGTGCTGGGCGATATGACTGTAAATCAATATCACGGTTTATTGACCATCTTACCTCAATAATGATTAATGAAGGATTATTATATTTAGTTTTTCACTGACAAGGCTTGTATTGTGAACATCCTCCGGTATCACAGCTGGATGGGGCCGAAACACATGACAAATCACGCGAACACAGTGGGGGCATATTAACAGAGCTAACAATAAATAAATAAATACATAATAAAAAATAATTTCAACAGAATTAAAAGGAGAATTAATATAAAGGATACAGGCAAGATTATGTTGATCAGAATGTCGATTTTTTTAATTAACCGCCCTGCGCATTGTTGAAGAATGATTACACCAACCATCATTTGTTTTCACAGAGATTGCGGGTCTTATCTATTAAGCAGAGTATTGGTTAATGACATTACACTTTTCTACACACAGGTTCCTGACTATAGCAGAGTTCTATGCTGATTTTTCTAGTGTGATAACCCCATCACCCCTAAACAGTCTGTCTGTCACACTGATCGACAGGTGCAGGGCATGTCAGGGAAGAGGGGGGAAGGGGGTTTCAACAACAAAGATGAAGCACAGGAAAGAAAGAAGAAAAGAAAACCGGGGCAAAGAGAGATCTGGGATGCGCCAAAATCTGATTAACATGCACGCCGCCAGGATGTGAGCCCTGACTGAGCACTGGGAGCGTGACTCGTGCACTATTTGCATTCCGTCAGTCTCTCGACCCGGCACGCGACCCGCCGCCGCCGCCTGATTAGAGGCTACCGAGGCATGTTGAGGGCCGAGAAGTCGCGGAGAGTCAGTGGCATGGCATGGCGGACCGGATAAGGGTAGGCAGGGTAGAGGAGGGGGAAATCACACACACACAGAGAGAGAGAGAGAGAGAGAGAGCACAGCAAACCAAAAATAGCACAAGCCTTGTTAAATATTTTAGGCACTCGGCTGGCAGAATGGAGCAAAAAATAAAAAAATAAAAAAATAGAGCCCCCTCCTCATCCCTTCACCCCCCGTTAAAAACCTGCAAACAAAAACATGCCGGCGCGGAAAGCTGAAGCTCTCTGACCTGCATTGCATCACATAAATATATTTATCGTCTCATTCTTTTCTCATAAACCTCTGGAGGTTTAGCCCCAGTGATGAAAAAAAAAAGTGGGGTTTTTCGACGTTTGCATCTACCCTTGGTAACAACAGAAGAAAACCCAGAGTGGTTATTTAGACGCTGGCTTCGTGGAGGGCCAAAGCGCAGGGAAAAAAAACAGAGCGAGATTAACCAGTGCTAGGAAAAGCTGGCCGCTTTTAGCAGTGGCCGTTGTCACGGTGCCGGAAAACAGGATATTCTGAAGCATTGAGGGGAGGAAGGCAGGCAGACCTCAGAGCACATCCCCTACTCTTCCAGACTCAAGCCCTGACGCTTTCTGGACGCAGAGAGCAGGCCGTTAACGAGAAAGTGCATGAGCTTCTTCTCAGAGAGGGCGGGATCACTGTCGGAAGCTTAGGTAACCTGCAGCAATCCTCCTCTCGATGTGGGGGGAGCGTGAAGTGAGAGGCGCCGGGGTGCGGGACCTGATCAAAGCATACCAGAGGCATCCAGCTGAGCTGAGCGAGCTCGCCAGCATGATAAGTGGGGGCTCCGTGCCGTCTCCTCCGCAGTCACTGCGTGGCCACCCACGACCGAGCAACTTCAGCACTAATGCAGATACGAACCCTCAATAAAGAGGCTTCTCCTAGAAAACTACCAGATGAGCTCAAGACCTTCCCTCAGAGAGAAAGAGCCCCGGAATCTCATCTGAGATCTCATGAGAGTCTCACACTCATCGAACTCAATCGCCTCTCATCAGCACGAAGTAAAAAAAAAAAACCTCTCCATCTTCTGCACCAGAAAGATCTCATGTCTCCTTTCTGTCTTCTACAGGACGTTAAAGACAATGACTGTTAAGTCTCTAGGGCCACGAGTGAGAAACTTTTGAGCAACACTTTTGTCCTTCTGGGAACTTCAGCTACAAAGGCAAGCAGACAGCCATGGACCTGTACATACATCATGTTCCTCGGCTGTCATTCTCTGCTGTGCTGCCTCTGTGTTCTCCTCCAGAGAAGATCAAGGCTTGAGGAAAAGGCAGAGCTGTGAGCACATGCACATGAGTCCTCCCCCATCCCCCCTCATCCATCGTCTCCGTGTTATCTACTGCTTTATTTTAGTTTCTCCTTTATTGTTATGTATTGTTGCCTCATTATGTCAGGGCACACTGGAGCTATCGCTGTGCCTCGCAAAGCACAAATGTTCTCATTCCTAGAAGATGATAGCCAGGTCGCAGAGGTCGTTTATTTTTGGAGAGCGAACTGATAAGTTTGACAGGCTTGAGTGTTCCACTAGGCAGGCGTAGACAAGGAAAGCAAGCAGGGAAACAGAGGAGTGTAGAAGCACTGGTGAAATCTACCTGGGTCTGAATCGACACTTTTGGGTGTGAGAGAAAGGCACAGAAATCCAAATAAATGAATCCGAAATTACTCAGACCTTACGTTTTAGCATTTACCTCAAAAACTGACAAATCTAAGAGGTCCTGCGTAATTCTGGTCTCATGGTGAATGTGTAGGTATTGCTTTAAAAGACCATTCCCAAGATCATTTTAGTTCACCGTTGGTGGATGTGCGAGTACATTTCTGACAGTTACTCAGCAAGAAATATCAGCTTTAACCCTGTCCTTAAATCTAACCCTGCTCCTAACTCTTTAAATAATAACCTTAAAATTACAGCTTCAAAATCAGTGTGACGTTCCACTGAGCTGTAATAGAGAGAAGAGAGCCTCTGTGGATGCCACACAAGGGTCAGCACTGCAGAAATCGCACTATGAAATATTTGGAGGAGGATAGAACTCTCCCACCACCACCACCACCACCACCTAACCCCTGATTTCAGGACAGTGCTGTAAAAGTGAATAACACTCTACAACTGTAGGGAGAGACCAAAGCAACGTTACCAAACCATACATAGTGTGCCTTTGTGAGCATTCTGTGTTTGTGTCGCTCTGTAATTACACCACCACACCATTAGGGGCTGAAGCTCAAAGATCTTTCTCTACACTATGTAGTACACACTGTAGTGGTGTAGTAGTATTAGTTTTATACGTCTATAAAGTGCACTATGTAGGGAGTAGGGTGCTGTTTGGGACAGAGCAGAGTTTACACGAGGTGCCAGGAAAGAAAAAAAATACAAAGCCGTGGTCTTTTTATTTTTATTTTTTTTTCGAATTTGTCTGTAGGTTTCCTGCATTCAACCTTTTATTCGTCCCTGACGTCTAACACTGCGTCTGAGAAAATCTCTCGCCATGAATTTGTTTCTGTCTGCGTCTCTGTGTGTGGAGGAGATAAGTTGTTGGTTCAACTTAAACAATGTCCACCCGACTACTGACCAATCACAGTTGTAGTTGTCTGCTTTAATGCGACACATCGTTACATTTTTGAAGAGGTACACATCAGGCTACAGCGTAGGTTCCATGCAGGGGTATAAATGTTTGTAGTTGCTTTGACCCTGGTCAGGTTTGCGGTGGGTCACATGGTGTCCATCCATCGCAGGGCCTCAGACACTCACTCATCCATAATAAAACAAATAAAAACATATTTAAATCCTCACACATACATACATCTTTTTTCAGAGATACCACACGGTCTGTATGGAGCACCAGCGATGTTTCACACTCCTGATAGTCCTTCATCATTGCCAGACGGCATGTTCACGCAATCCTGCATGTAGCTTTTGTTTATGTATAACCCCGCCACGGGAATTGGGTCGCTGTAATCGATTCATTTTGGAGGAACCTGACGAAGTAATAGCAGCAATGAGATTGTATTAGGAAGCGGAGAATGGGGGAGGAAGGGCTTTGCGTAGAGCCGAGGCCAGGAGGGAAGATGATTATATCTTCAGAAACGAGCGCAGCCATCAGCTTCAGGGCTGTCTCAGCCCTAATTCAAACTGACACCACATCCTCGGTGCTTAATAACAAAGAGATCTGCTGGGTAATTACCGGCACAGACATGAATACACTGAAGGAGTGAGGACCAGGAGGACGACAAACACAGAGAGAGACAGACAGATGGACGGATTGACTGAGTCTTGCCTCAGATGGACAGAGATATCACTCTCTGGGAGATAAACAGACTGGACAATAAACTCAAGCCTGTTTCTAGGTAGATTTCAGTGAAAAAAACAAGAAAGTCCTGTAAGAAGCTTTGGATGGGAACTTCGGACAAGGTGTAAGTGTAAATGAGGTCTGAGGGAGATGTGCGTGTTGTGGATCAGACACAGCAGTGCTGCTGGAGTTTTTAAACCCCTCAGTGTCTGGACTGAGAACAGTCCACCGACCAAAAACATCCAGCCGACAGCATCCTGTGTCACTGATGAAGGACTAGAGGACGACCGACACACACTGTGCAGCGACAGATGAGCTACTGTCTCTGACTTTACATCTACAAGGTGGACCAACGAGGGAGGAGTGTCTCACAGAGTGGACAGAGAGTGGACACAGGGTTTAAAAACTCCAGCAGCACTGCTGTGTCTGATCCACTCTACACCAGCACAACACACACTAACACACCACCACCATGTCAGTGTCACTGCAGCGCTGAGAATGATCCACCACCACATCACACCTGCTCTGTGGGGGTCCTGAGCGCTGAGGAACAGGAGAACACAAAGTATGCAGAGCGACTTACGGACCTCAGTCTGTAATTGTAGAACTACAAAGTGCTCCTGTGAGGTCAGTGGAGCTGATAAAATGGACGAAACAAGGTGGCCACTGTGTGGTTGGCCGATTGGTGTATATTAAAGAGAATGGCCGTGCTGCCCGGGGGGAGCTGCTTCTAAATCACTCTGAACTGATGGATGTCTGTGTTTCTCAGAGGTGGGGTTTGGGAGTTGGGGGTTTCAGATGAGGCCAATCACTACTCAGCAGTCTGCAGTGCTTCGGTGGAGAGATTTCCAGATGGCAAAGCTCTCTTTTCTGACTCTGCTGCATCTTCTCTGTACAAACGAGGCCCGTTATTGGCATTTCTAATAGCCTTTGGAGATGCATGTGTCACTCTCTGGGCTGGGTAATTTATAGAAGGCCTCACCCTTCCCTACCTCATCTCTCTCTCTCTCTCTTCTCTCGTTGCTTGAGAGATCTCTGGCTAGTTTTCATTATTGAAAAAGGCCCCCCCCCTCTCTCTCTCTTTCTCTCTCTCTCCATTTCCTTCCTTATTAGATCTGCGATTCCAAGAGCACATTAGGATATTAAATCCAGGACGAGGATGGATGCTGCCTGCCGACTTGGCAGGATCTCCTTCCTTTTCTCTCTCTCTCTCTCTCTCTCTCTCTCTCTCTCTCCTCAGAAAGAAAGGATCCAGGAGACGGTGGAGAAAGTGTGATACGGACAGCTGTGTTTACACTCATAGATTTTTATAAGCACGTTTTGTTGAATCATATAAAAATGATTGGGAATTTCACATATCACTGTTGTCCAATGAAAACAGGCATCTCTGTGTTTGTGGAGGTGTAGTTTACTACATCATTTGAACACAGCAGCTGTCCTTCACTCTGTGTGAGAATTTGATGATGAATAAACCAGTAGAACATTTTCCTTCTATTAAAATTACAATTGTGGAGTTATGTGTTTGTTGTTGTTGTGGTTGGGTGTGTGTACAGCAACTATATCCAATAATGTCTTTAGAGAAAAATAAACGAATAAAAGTTCTTTTATTAAAAGATTGATGAAGAATGTGCTGTAGATGGTTCTATACACCACCTTTTAGAAGTGTTCCAAAAGCGGTCCCTCTGTTGTGATGTCGAACCTGTTCTTTGGTAAAGTCACTATACATCTCTCTGACAGAGTTCTGTTGGATGACAACACACTCCCCACACACTCGTCCCTGCTTTGCACTGCTGCACTTAACCGACAGCTGGACAGAGACCTGGGCCGGGAGCAGGCCTCTCTGTCCGTCCTAGACCCTGGATCCCCACGTCTCCCTCTTTGTGCTCTGCTTTGCCGAGTCTAAAACCTCACACAAAGCTGCCCCTTGTGAGCTGGGGAATGACGAGCGGAGGCTAGCACAGTAGCCACACTGTCATCGCTCGGATCCCACTGACGCGCCACTGAATAAAGACGTGCATGCATGCGCCCACGCCATCCAGCCCCCGCTGGCGATCAGGGCCGCAGGAGCATTCTTCATGACATGGAGGCATCTGTTACGGCCAGATCCACAGCCATTGGTCATTCCTCTGGCTCTGAAGTGGAGCAGAAAAAAAATAAAAAAATACGAAGAATGCCTTTCTTGTGAAAGCTGTTTTGCGGGGTCCTGTTACCGACCGTACGTACTTCTGAGACAAAAAGGAGACACTGGCCTCATCCAGACAGCTCCGTATTCCTGAGAGAGATTACTGTTTTAAACGGGACTATCACGTCCCAAAGGAAGGAGCTGGCAGAGGAGGAGGCTTCAAGACGTGCCCCAGGACTCATCCGTACTTTCTGATAAGCTTCTCCTCAGCTCCCTTCATTGAATATTCTGCCTTTAATTAAAGATGGAATCAATGGGGAAGCACCCTGCCACCTGATGTAGTCACACAACCTCGTTCACATTCTGTCAGCGTGCTACACTTGTAAAATAGAACCGGACATTTGTCTGTGTCACCTGAGCTCTCCCTGATTGAGGAGCTGAGATGGATGGCGATGCTGATGCCTCGCTAGAGCTCATAGGTCATACATGCCCACATCCCTCCAAGTCAGCCAATTTAAGAGCCCTGGGGCTGCTGGGAGTATGCCTCCAGGCCCCTGGCAGCACGGTTAGGGAGACAATCTCCAATCTGGGGGCAGCACACATGAGCGAGAGAACAAGCTCGGTGTGAGAAACCGTGTCCAGTTTCCCTGCCGTGTCCCGCGTGAGCTCGGTACGGCCAGAACTCCCTCGCCCCGTCTCGGTTGGGGCTTGACACAATCTTGGGGCCAACGCCTGAATGGGGTTTTTGTTGGGGGTGAAGGGTGGTGGTCGATCCTTTCTTTCAGAAAATGAAGGGAGGACTAACAACGATGGCCTTCTTAACATGGCACGCCATTTGACCTACATCCTCCCTCCGAAGTTGTGCATTAGAGATGAGGAAGGCGCACACATGCTCAACTCGATTACACGGATGATCGGAGGTCTGCTGGGCTCCAGGCTTGTTTTTGCTCACTGACATGTTTCATTCACTCCAGCAATTATCGCCCACAACGGACATTTACAGAGCGGCAGTTCACCACTGCTTTATGTGTAATTCTAATATGGAATGTACGTGTAAATATATGGACTAATCTGTCAATCTAGCTGTGTATTTATCAATCTATATCACCACTGTCCAAGGCTTCTCCAAAATAGTCATTTAAAAAAAAAAATCATTGTGAATTTCCATGTAATTTTGCAGCATTTCTATTGGTTCATTGATCAGGAAATTTCCACACCGTGTGAAGAACAGCTGCTGTGTTCAAATGATGTCATAAGCGAAGCCTCCACAAACACGGTGGTAGATATTTTCCTTTGGACCGTGATGATGTATTTTCTGACCGACGGCCGGCGCTCTCTAACACACCATTAAACACTGAGGCCGACAGCAGCACTCATGAGGCCACCGGAGCTGATTTCCCAAGCTGACACAAGCAAAGGCAGCTCTACAAATGCTGGACAATGCTGTCAAACGTCAGCAGCAGTTTAACTGATACTATTAATAAGTCACAACTGCTATTGTCAGTTAAAAGGGACAGATTACAAAAAAATAATAGCTGACCAACCCACACACTGTGAAACAAGACCATCCAGTCATCCCAAAACATGGGATAAATTGAGCCGTTCTGATTCTGCTCCACTTCTGACTTCAAGTTCAGAGACTTAAGAACTGTCCCGCCCCCTCGTCTGAGTCTGTCCAATCACAGCACTGGACCCGTGTTTATGTGAGAGCGCAAAGACGAGGTTAAACTCAGCAAAACAGACACAATGTGTGCAGAGAAATAAGAGCACTGAGTAAAAACAAATGGAGTAAAAACCAGAGCCTCGCTCCTCACTGCTGTGCGCTCGGGGTCGGGGTGAACAGCGAGCGGCTCATTATTATTTAAAGGAACAGGTGCTGAAAGCGGGCGTTGTGAACAGGGCTGTTTACACAGGGGGAGAACACTGCTGTGGGGCTCGTGGGACCAAAGCAGGTCACAGACGTTTCTTTAAGAAACAGAACTGTGTTCCACTGTGGAGACAAGGGGGAGTATGTCTCCTTTAAAACCTCTATTCATTGGCATTCAGTCGGCATTTGGCGGAGAGAACGATTTACAGTTTAATCACAATAAGCAGCCATTTACAGGCCTCTTACTGACATTGCATGGGAAAATTACCCAAGAGGGGAATCAAACCCCTCTCTACATTAAGGTAATTGTTGTTGTTATGGTGTTATGGACTTCATTTGTTCAACTTTGTTAAGTCTATGGTTCTGTGATTATGGTTAAAAATGGCGATCAGAAAAACAGCCACACGGAAAAAACACACTCCGCTCGAGAGTAATTACAGTGTTTAACGAACATATACGCACCTACTCCATAACATCAATCATGCTCAGGACGAAAAGTGCTTGACAAGCTCTCGAAAGATGACTCTGCACTAACTCTTCTAATGTCACATCTAAAGAAAACCACGCCTCAGGTTTGTTCAGTTCAAACCCCCTGTGAAGGTCCTCAGGATCTGTGCTTGGTCTCAAAGTGGCACTTCACTTTCTGCTTTTGATTAAGGCCCAGTTTTGGACCCCGTACGACCCACTGGATTAGAACCAACCACAAGAAGAACGACCACAACCTGCTCTGTCTGTCCTTTAAACACTCGCTTTACAGCCTCAGCTTTCCATATTTTGGAACAGGACACAATGTCCTCACTGTCACCTCGTCATCCGCCTCTCTCTCTCTCTCCCTCTCTCTCTCTCGTCCCTTTCACTCTCTCTAGAATGATGTAGGCGACTTCGTGAAGCTAATATTTAACATTTTACAGCTTTTACATTTTGTAACAGATATGAAATCTTTTTAAACGTAAACACATTGGGGGCAGTGACAATGTCCCATGACTCTGGACACCCTCCTAAACCCAGCAGTTACAGGACAAGACAAAAGAGCTGGACCCTCCCCCCCGTAGTGAGTTATTAACCTGCACCCCCTCGTCCACCCACCTTCCCCCCTGCCCCCCGACGGTGGATTTCAGCTCACTTCCAGTGTTTTCAGCAGCCCCTCGGAGAATGCTGAGTGCTTTGAAACCAGTCCTCTGTTTTCCCTTCTTCTCACTGCTTCTTTCATTCCCCTCCAGCAGCAGAAAGCCCAGAGGTCTACACTACACCCCACACCCCACCACCACCACTTACTCCCTCTGAAGCGCTAATATGGAAACAGAAAAGCACTACAAGGAGCCAGCTCTCCAACTTGGAGACAATGTGCCGTATCTGACAGCGGTCGTGTACGCTCAAATCTCACTGGACAGGACACGGTCTGAGGGGCTTGAATTAGGGCTCTGCAATTTGGGGAGAACGTTGAACTGTTATTTGTTAAGACAGGGTGGAAAAATGTCAGAGATCATAGAAACAGTGTCTCTTCAGATGTGAGCATCGCACTCATCGTTTCGTGAACGTTGTGATTAGAAACATCCTCAAATATATGACTCTGGCTTCTTAATGCAAACACAAAATGGAAACAGGCGACAGCTCCGGGGTCCATGATTCAAATCGAGGGTGGCAGCAGTTCTGTTTTGGTCGAGCAGGTGTTGATACACACGTCAGATCAATTAGGTCCCAAACGGTTCAGAGCCTCATGAATTAATGTGCTTTATTCTTTATTGGTGGTCACTAGAGGCTTGGAGTGTGTGATGTTTACACTGTGAGCACTAGCACTAGCTCATTAGCTGTGTTAACAGCACAAGCCTCTGTACCTTCACTGCAAGAGAGAGAGACGGGGGGGGTCACCTTAAACAAAACCAATGCGCCAGAAGACAGTTGTGGAATCTAGGGTTCTGTGGTGTGATGTGTTCTCCCTGTGTCTGCATGGGTTTCCTCTGGGTGCTCTAGTTTCCTCCCACAGTCCAAACACACACGTTGGTAGGTGGAGTGGGTATGAGATCATAAAATATATAATTTATAACTGGGAAATTACTCTTTTCCTGAGTGTACACCAAAATCTGTAAATAATGTAGACAACAGATGTTTATTTGAGGGGAAAAATCCACAAAATTATCCACAGAATTCCAGGGGAAATTGTATTTATATATTTACTATTTTATTTAACCTTGAATTTATCCAGTAAGGTCTTATTTATAGTGGCAACTAAGCAAGCTGCAGGGAATATATATGAAGGAAAAAATATATATCCAAGGAATATTGATGCTGTAATTCGTATAAATAACATAAAAGGAAAACACAACACATCTTCCTCCAGACCCCATTTGGACCTCATTATCTTCAGATCTGTTCTTGTGCTCCGCTATAAACTGAGGATTTTTTAAAACTCATTTTCTGTCAGCTATGTATCTCACACACATTAAGAAGACCACGGTTTAACGAAGGGCAGTGGTGATTAGGGAGGTATTCCAGGGAAAAAACACACAAAAAAAACTCACACTAATTAACGTGTCTGACTTTCAATTAACAATGACCTGAATCCCTCAGACGGCCGAGAAGAGCTGCTTGTTCAGAACGGAGGATTGTTCGTCTCTGGCTCTCGTTCACGAAGAACAATACACATCTTCACTGTCTTTATAAAGGCTCAGTTAAATTCTGTGCATTACAGGGTTATAAAGACGAG
Source organism: Hoplias malabaricus (assembly GCF_029633855.1). Lineage (NCBI taxonomy): Eukaryota > Metazoa > Chordata > Actinopteri > Characiformes > Erythrinidae > Hoplias > Hoplias malabaricus. Next base: position 20,644,847 of record NC_089804.1, on the reverse strand, counting down.
TCACACATCACCCAGCCCCTGCTCATGCCGTCAGTCCACAGTGGTACAACACCACAAGGACCTCTCTGTCCTTTCGGCCCGAGAGGGACACGAGAGCTTCAGTTCTCAACGAGTCTACAGCCATGTTCATTATTTAACACCATCCATAAAATCCATTGTAAGTTAGAATTACAAAGGGGTATTAATTTTATAAAACTGTAGCTGTGTTTGAAAATGAAAATAAAAATTCCAATTCTGAAAAATGAATAAATGTGTAATGAATGAATGAATAAATATAAAAATATAATAAAATAAAGTATTGTCTGAGCTGGTAGTTGTATGGTTCATGGCTGATTTGGTTGGTGGCCAGTGTTGTGGGTTAACGGTTGTTGGTGTCTGTTTTGGTAAGTGGTAAGTTTGGTTGGAGGCTGGTGGGTGGTTTTTGTTGGTGGCTGATTGGGTTGTGGGTTAATAGTTGTTTTGGCTGGTGTTTGGTTGATGTTGGAGGTTGGGTTGGCTGGTGTTGGTGGGGTTCTTTAGTGGTTGGTGGGTGTTTGTTTTCGTTGGTGGCTGATGTACTTGGTAGTCAGGGTGGTTGTTGTGACTGTGCTTGATGAAGCTGATGTCTGGATTAGGTGGTGGTAGGTTTGGCTGGTGTTGATGGTGTTGGTAAAGTCATTCTTCTATTGGTGTTTTGTTTTTTGGGGGATGACTCTAGCTTTTTTGGCTTTTGGTTTTTGTTGGTGACTCTTGAGTAGTGTGGATGGTGGGGTTAGTGGTTATTGGTCGGTTTGGTTGGTGTTAATTAGACTGATGTTTGGTCTGGCAGGAGACTGGTGTTTGGTGGCTGGTGGTGGGTTTGGGTGGGGTTTGGTTGTTGGTTTGGCTGGGGTTTGGAGGCTGGTGGTGGGTTTGGCTGGGGTTTGGAGACTGGTGGTGGGTTTGGCTGGGGTTTAGTGGTTGGTTTGGCTGGGGTTTGGTGGCTGGTGGTTGGTTTGGCTGGGGTTTGGTGGCTGGGTTTTGGTTGTTGGTTTGGCTGGGGTTTGGTGGCTGGTGGTTGGTTTGCCTGAGGTTTGGTGGCTGGTGGTTGGTTTGGGTGGGGTTTGGTTGTTGGTTTGGCTGGGGTTTGGAGGCTGGTGGTGGGTTTGGCTGGGGTTTGGAGACTGATGGTGGGTTTGGCTGGGGTTTAGTGGTTGGTTTGGCTGGGATTTGGTGGCTGGGGTTTGGTGGCTGGGTTTTGGTGGCTGGTTTGGCGACTGGTGGTGGGTTTGGCTGGGGTTTAGTGGTTGGTTTGGCTGGGGTTTGGTGGCTGGTGGTTGGTTTGGCTGGGGTTTAGTGGTTGGTTTGGCTGGGGTTTGGTGGCTGGTGGTTGGTTTGGCTGGGGTTTGGTGGCTGGGTTTTGGTGGCTGGGTTTTGGTTGTTGGTTTGGCTGGGGTTTGGTGGCTGGTGGTTGGTTTGCCTGGGGTTTAGTGGCTGGTGGTTGGTTTGGGTGGGGTTTGGTTGTTGGTTTGGCTGGGGTTTGGAGGCTGGTGGTGGGTTTGGCTGGGGTTTAGTGATTGGTTTGGCTGGGGTTTGGTGGCTGGGTTTTGGTGGTTGGTTTGGCTGGGGTTTGGTGGTTGGTTTGGCTGGGGTTTGGTGGTTGGTTTGGTGGCTGGTGGTGGGTTCGGCTGGGGTTTGATGGTTGGTTTGGCTGGGGTTTGGTGGCTGGTGGTTGGTTTGCCTGGGGTTTGATGGTTGGTTTGGCTGGGGTTTGGTGGTTGGTTTGGCTGGGGTTTAGTGGTTGGTTTGGCTGGGGTTTAGTGGTTGGTTTGCTGGGGTTTGTTGGTTGGTTTGGCGGTTGATTTGCTGGGGTTTGGTGGTTGGTTTGCCTGGGGTTTGGTGGTTGGTTTGGCTGGGGTTTAGTGGTTGGTTTGTTTTGGTTTGTTGGTTGGTTTGGCTGGGGTTTGGTGGCTGGTGGTTGGTTTGGCGGCTGGTGGTGGGTTCGGCTGGGGTTTGGTGGCTGTTTGTTGGTGTTTGGTTTAGTTGGGTCTCTATTTCTGAGGCTGAGTGCGTACAGAAGTAAAATATTAAAATCACAGACTGTACATTACAGCGCTCCTCAGTCCTGGATGTGTGTCCCTTCATTGTGACAATCACACGCCTGTCATCCTCCCGCTCGTTTCACAGCAGGTCAAAAGTCTGATTCATGTTTTCAAAACACATCCTTGTCTTTTTTAGAAGATAATTACGGTGTGCTCAGAAACGGGGCGCGACACAGAAGAACAGAGATGCGTCATGTTGCAGCAACTCTTTCCAAGCCTTAAATTGCTACACCTTCTCGCAAAGGAAGGTATCAAAGAGGCTCGGGGAAAGTTGGAAGCAAAGGCAGCAGCACTGACAGCATGTGTGTGTGTGTGTGTGTGTATGTGAGAGAGAGAGAGAGAAGCGTGGGTGGGTGGGTGGGTGGGTGGGGGGGGGGGGCTCTGACACTGATGGGGAAAGAATTCCAATTGAAGTGGATATGAGTGGCAAACAACAAGCGCAAGAGAGAGAACAGGATCTAAGTTTAGACCTGGTCTCCAGACAAAAGCAGCAAGCTCACCGTTAAATTAGGAGCTGGCTGATAAACTGACGAAATAACGCAGCACCACATTCCTGAACGCTGCTGTCCGACCGGGGGACTCCTGGCTCACACCGCGCAACCTTTTACTCTGCTCACCACTTACAATTTAAAGGTTGTATTCATAAAGACTCCCTCCTGGGAACATCATGTTTACACTTGTTAGTGTGTGTGATAGACAGATAGATAGACAGACAGACAGACAGACAGATAGACAGAAAGACAGACAGATCACAGAGGGAAATTCAAGAGTGCGTGTGGTGTTTAATCTTGTTAGTGTGTGTTAGAAGGCGTATCCATGTATGAATAATCCGTGATGCCGCGTGGTTGATCGTTCTTTAAAACCACAGTGCTCCTAGCACATTCTCAGAAACATCAATTCAGACAGCCAGGGTTTCATACCTCACACATCTAAGGAACCAACCCCAGTGTGGGGCATGCAGAGCAGCGAGAGAGTGGTGGGTGGAGAAAGAGGCGGGGACTAATTGAATATTCATAGAGCTGCATGTACTGAATGGACGTGAAGTCTAAAATTACACCTCTGCAACTTTCAAAAATGTCTAAATGTAAAATGTTAATGAACAGACAGCAGTGTTTAAGGAGGTAGTAGATGATTGGAGGGGGTCCTTCAAGCTACAACTTTAATCAACACAAAACATGTAAAAGCTTGTTGGAAGAGCTGTTTAAGTCAAAACTGATTTTTGACAAAAGCAACTTTAGAGAGATCCCTAGAAAACTATGAAAACTTGTATAAACAGTGAGCCTCAGTAAAGTAACACACACACACACACACACACACACACACACACACACACACACACAGACAGACCTGTATTGAAAAGCATGATGGAGCAGCTAAACATGAGCCTAAGGCTGTCATGATCAATACCAAGCTGTAGCTGAAGCGATATAAAGAACGTCTCGTCTCTAACGTTCCACAGGGTTTGGATAAGAAGGCGTTCACAAATCTTTGGCCACACAAGTGTAAATCTGCTCATAAACACAACACACCAGAGCAGACACAAACTCACCCCTCTCAGGAAAGTACAGAACTTTACTGATGTACACATGCTTGAGTAAATGAAAGCAGCTAATGTCCAAACCTGTAACGCACTGCTCCGACTGACAATAGGTCAGACATTAGCATGATGGCCCAAGAGCAAGGTGCTCACTGACCCGGCCAGAAAAAGCCTCTTTAAATCTGGAATACTCCACGTGTTGACAACGTGTAAAGCTGTACCTATAAATGACCCACACAGAAAGCACCCACCATGACTCATGGGCAGAAGGAAGCAGCAGATGAGGAAGAAGAGGTGGAAAACGTGTGTAATACGAGTGGTCATTTTGTTTTTAGCAGTAGTCCAGTAACAAATTTGTCAGTGGTATATCAGGAGATGACCTTGAAAGTCAGAAAACGGATAAAACGAGACGTTCTGATACTGCTCCGCTTCTGACGTCAAGTACAGAGACTTTAGAATGGCCCCGCCCCCTCGTCTGAGTCTGTCCAATCACAGCAGGAAGAAAGAAAACAGAGTGAAAACAGCTAAAAACCAGAGCTTCTCCTCGATCCTCACTGCTGTGCGCTCGGGGTCGGGGTGAACAGCGAGCGGCTCATTATCATTTAAAGGAACAGGTGCTGAGAACAGAGCTGTTTACACAGGGGGAGAAAACTGCTGTGGAGCTTATAAATATATGTAAAACAATGGTTTTATAACATCACAAAATGGGTTGTTTCCATAGCTTCGCTTATATATGGAAATATAAAGATGTATTTATATATACACCTCTATAAATAATGAAAATGTCCATGGTATGAGCCTTTTAATGAGCATTGAATGAAGGATCCGTGCTTATATTTTTCCCGTCGTATGATGGCAGCTTTTATGAACCTCCAGTTCTTCAGAGCTTCATTCATCATATACCACTGCATTCCGTCTGAAATGATATTCCAGAATAGTCAAGAGGTTTTCCAGAAATAAAAGCGAGGCCTTCCAGTCAAACCACATGCCCGCTTCTCTTTCTAATCCTGGAAGTCACACTGCAAGCCCGAGGCCCCGGCCACTGATGTCACCGTACAGGCAAATGATCGATATCTCTGCTGAACTCTTTGATAAAGCACCACTTACAGATGATCAACTCTGCTCCAGCACCAGCCGCCTCGGGCCTCTGTGATGCGTCGCGCTCGGCTTTGAACTGCAAACACCGGAGGAGAAAATAAACAAGAAAGAGAAAACGAAAAGCCAAGGCAAATTTGCATTAATCACATGCATTTATGCCAAGCATATACAGACGCTCAGAATCTACAATCGCTGCTAACGACGTCCTTATCAGAGCGGCCGGATTACTGATAGCTGGCTGCAGAAATAGAGCTGCAGTCTGAGACTCTGGAGAGGAGAAGAGTGAGACGCAGACCTGAGCACATCACTAAACTCAAAGCATTACTTTAAAGGCACTGTCAGAAATCATTACTTCCTCACAACACAAGATTCTACCACTTATACCACCTTTAAACGCCTGGACTCTAAGGGGAGGTTCTCAACAGCCACAGATCTTCCTTTAACTGCCCCTGACCTCCTTCTGTTTCTCTCCCACTGCTCAGAACAGTCTCACCTTTCTCTGGACTGAGCCCTTTTGACCCAGAGCTGTGGACAGAGATCATTCGCCCTAAAGCTGAGAAGCTTCTACAAACTCTTCATCTCTCTGTGAAACACACCATCCCTCAGAACGGAGACGGACACATGACTCCACCGGTCTCACATGGTGAGAAAGGCAGATCTCAGACATGTCTCGTGTGTCTCAGCCCCTCATCACAGCCTCATGAGGTGCGTGGGGTCTGGCGATGAGACGGAATGGACAGGGGAGGACTCTACAGACTCGGGACGTCTCGGACCAGTGCTGGACTATTACAGTGCGAGGTATATTTGCCTTTAAAGTATAAAATACTGACTAATCTTGCTGCATCCATTAACGGATGGGTCCAAAAAAACAGGCGGTCTGCATTCGCTAACGATTCTAATATCAGTGCGTACCCACTTTGACAGTACGAATCGGTGCTGCTTTAGTCTCCTGAGTCACGGAGTGTTTGGGTGGACTGCGGGGTGGACAGCATGCATCAGTGAGTTTTCAAAAGGTACAGGCCAGTTTAATTACAATGGTGAGTGTAATTATTTTCACACCGAGGAGACGGTGCAGAAAGGGTCTTCCGACCAAAGCTAGAAGAGGGTTAGCTCACTGAATATCAATCAGGCTGAGCAGGGAGAGAGGATGAGGGATTCCAGGGGCTGGGGATTTCTCAGGAATAAGATCTACTGAATCACAGAAGGTCCAGGTACGATACGGTCATCTCCTGACAAGTATTCTTGTAAAACCCAGAGGCCTATCTTCCAAAGGAAATGCATTATTTTTATGGAAAACGTATATAAATATGTAAGTGCTGTAGAAGAATATCTGAGAGGGGGTCTTACGCCGACAAGAGGCTTAATCTGAGACCAGGGCTAATGTGATTTGCTACGTGCATCCAACAGGGACAATTACTTGAATGTGATTCGCTAAAAAAAGATACTTAGTCAGAGCCCGAGCGGATCCAAATATCAAGTGGGTGACGTTGAAAGGCCCTCGCTGCTCGGTGGACATTTTGGGTCGACTTTCATGTTTGGCTTTCGCTGCAGCTGTAAGCGCTGAGAGGACGCAGCACAACGGACTTCTGAGGAAAAGACTTATGAGGAAAAAAAGATATAAATAATTAAAATAAACCTAGCCCTTAATCCCAACCCTCCCCTCTCCCCCCCTCTCCTTCCTCCCCCTCCCCGTCCCCATCCCCCACTTCAAGTTTCACCCATCGTTTCACCCACGACGCATCTCCAATCAAAAGCACTCCCTTCACTCTGTTCCCTACACTCAGCTTCCAGTGGAAGTCCAAAGCAGTGCCGAAGCGCCGCTATCTTTCGCAGGCATTTGGCTCTTGGCGCAGCAGACAAAACAAGTCCCCTGTCTTTCTCAAAAATGCAGACCACGCTGCACTCGCTCTCAAATAGTTGTGTAAATTCATACCGCAGCTCTGAATTCTGGAGTCTAAGATACAAACAACTTAACACAGGATTCGTGCAGCAATAAATAATAATTATAAATAATTTCCTTGTACAGTATATTTTCACATTGATGTGTGAATCTGGAGCCCACCAACCGACACACTGTGAAACAAGGCCACACAGTCAGTTTACTGGTTGCTGCCTAAGCCTGAGAACATGGGGTAAAACGAGTCGTTCTGATTCTGCTCCGCTTCTGACGTCAAGTGCAGGGAAAGGCCCCACCCACTCGTCAAAGACGAGATTAAACTCAGCAAAGCAGACACAACGAGCGCGGAGGAATAAGAGCACTGAGTAAAAACAGAGAAGAAAGAGAACAGAGTGAAAACAGCTAAAACCCAGAGCTTCTGCTCCTCGCTCCTCACTGCTGTGCGCTCGGGGTCGGGGTGAACAGCGAGCGGCTCATTATCATTTAAAGGAACAGGTGCTGAAAGCGGGCGTTTTGAACAGGGCTGTTTACACACTGCTGTGGGCTTTTTACCAAAGCAGGTCACAGATGTTTCATTAAGTAATAGATACTAAGACATGTTCTCTTGTCGTTTTTGGAAATAAAAAAAACATTAAATATACACAAATAAAAAGAGCTTCATGTGCCCCACGGCTCCTCTGACCCCTCACTGTAGATTAGAGCCAATAAACATTTCACATCAAACTGCTTTGCATAGATTAGAATCACAACTAATGAATTATGCATTTAAGAGATGTTAAAGGGTCGTGTCAGTGTTTCCTGTTAGTGGTTACTCTAAAATACTGAGTTATAGCTTGGTCAACGTATAAGGACCATATAAGGGCTTGGTAATTAAATTAGACGCCCAATACTAACGTCCGTCATTCACCCCCTGAGACAGGCTCTGAACCTTTGCAGTGTAGTTTTTTTAAGCGTGCCTCCCCTCCCTCACATCTCCAACAATAGAGCAGAGTGCTTGCCCCCAGGTCTCACCCAAGTACTGTGAAAATGTACGAACATCTGTCGAGCACATTGCCATCTGCCACCCAAAGCCCTGGAGCTGTGACCGCGGACAGGAGCCGCATGCTCGCCGGCTTGGGGCTGGCCTGCGTGGGCTAATCCAGACCCACATGACCACAGAGCTTGTGACTCCCATGAACTCAGAGAGAAGCTTGTGTTGAGGCTTGGGTGGAACTCAGTGACCTGTGGGTAATGAAAGGTCCACTAATGGGACCTGGCAGCGTGGCATTGTCCACTTCTAATTTGGTTTGTCAAGTGGATAGAGGGGGATCTACTTTAGGTGGCTAGACATAGACACACACACACAACATCACTGTCCAAAGAGAAACATCTATCTCCAAAACAGTAGTTTTAGGAGAAGAAAAACCCTTCTTAACTTTCCATGGAAGTAAACGACATTCTGGAGCATTTCGATTGGTGTGAAGTGGTAAAATAAACATCCACGATCATGGAGACATAGTTCTCAGTTTTTCTTTCGACAGCAGCGATGTACAAAGGGCTTCCTTCTGGTTTTCTCTTGGGAATCACATCCAAGGATGACCAGCGCTATAATGTGGCCACTCCATGTTTATTAGAAAAGACTCTACTAATTTATTCACATGATATATATAGGTTTACAAGAACAGGACATACACAAACAAACTCTTTAACCCACAACTGGCCCTCATTATTATTATTATCATTATTATTATTATCTCCTATAATCCCCCACCACAAAATACATGGTGGGAAATGACCACCTTAATTTACACCATAGTGCCACTATGGGACATCTCTCACACACTCTGGGGTTATACAACACTTTCCCTCACAGCAAACTGAAGAGAAAGCAACAACATCAAACTGAGTTTAGGAAAAAAACGTTCCCACCTTTTCCTGGTCGTGGATGTTTTGTTACGTAGAAAAGAACCACAAATAAACAAGCGCCAGTGGAAACGATGCCAATGTGTTATATATTCCCCGCAGATGTCAACATTGTCCGTCACTCAGTCAGCACTGCAAGAGCCTTTCACTGTACGAGGCGCTCAAGAAGAAATCCTGATGTGAACAATGAGAGAGAGAGAGAGAGAGAGAGAGAGAGAGAGAGAGAGAGAGACAGAGAGAGAGAGAGAGAGAGAGAGACAGAGAGAGATCCAATTACACCAGACAAACGAGGCTCAAACTGAAAAAAATAAAAACAATACACTGGGCCAACTCTACGCTGCTGTAAATTCCCAACCGTGTCCCCAAAATGTCCCCTAAGACACTACCTCCAATGTCCAGACTTAGTCCCAGGCTCGGTGTCCGACCACTGCCCGAAAGGAGCATCCTTAAACCCGCGCTGATCTCACACTTAACAAACCCACATGGAGCACCAAGCCGTACCGAGGCGAGTTGGGCTTCGCTCCGCCTGTTTTCCGTCTAGCCCCGCCTTCCCGGCGCTTCTATTGGCTGCCTTTGCGCCGGCAGCTGTGATCTCATTGGTGCACAGCTTGTGATTCGCTACTGCCGAACAATCCCAGCGCAGGGTGGCGGACAACGGGTGGGAAAGGAAATCACGCCTTTAGCGGTGGTTTAACGTAAAGGAAACGTAAAGATTAAACATTTTCTAAGATGCTTTAACTGCAGTGATCTTCTTAAACACAAAGCACACCTGTTTACACTCAGATCTGCCGGGCAGGGAAGGTCCAGATGTGGAAAATGGCTTTATTGGTATGTGTTAGAGTGTGTATATTGAAACGCACTGCCCCCTAGTGTGTGTGTGAACGTATGTCATAATAAAAAAATATCAAAGCAAATTATAACGATGACTTCAAAGGTAGTTTGGTGCATACACAAGATAAAAGCTTCCACAGAAATCCGAGATTGAGCTAAAATGGTGCAGACAGAGCGTCTGTGTTTATATATAACTTGTTTTTACACCATTATTTAAATTAAACAGCACAGGAAAATGTCATTAATTCATTAACACTTCATTCAGTTTAACGAAGAAACTGCACTGTCTCCTCCTTCAACATCTACGGCTGGAGTGCCCTTGATTCTAGTGTCATGTTGCTTTGTGTGTGTGTGTGTGTGTGTACTGCCTCTAACACACTATTGTGTGTGTCTGTTTGTGTTTATTTTTCACTATCACATTTCGTTCACCCACATTAGCCCCGCCCCCACGGTGAAGATATAAGGAGTGTTTCAGCCTGGACTGAGGCACACAAAATGTCAGCCAATCAGCATAGATGTCCTTTGTGTACACATTTGTCTTAAACGCTTGGCAATTAGATCATTTACACTCTCTGTACCTTCAGTGAACAATGAGGTAGCTGCACATGACGTGTTTCTGACGTAGAATATTATATGAATTTAAACAAATAGTCAACATTAACCCTTTAAAGCTATGTATTTTGTGTTTACAAAAATGCAGGTCATTATAGCATCCACATATCTCTGAAAGATGCACAGTTAACCCTCTTAAATCTATGTTTACATATTTAGGCGAACACCCCTGTAACATCACTAGTGTTTACCCCATTAAAATATTAATGCACACCGCTTTGAGACAATCTTTGTAGGTCTGGCTCCCCCTTGTGGCCGAGTTTTTTAATGACGCCTGGAGTTTGTGTTTCCTGCCTTCCATACGCACACACACACACACACACCACAGCATGGTGACCAACTTCCAGTCACTCTTCCTCTCCTTCCCAGCGGATGTTTTAATTAATCCTCCCCCACTGTAGAAATGACACAGAGCCAGCAGGACCTCCGCTCTCTTCTCCCCAGAATCTCCTAACAGCCAAGGGTCAGTCCAATCCTTCTGGCCTCTGATGGATGTGCAGGATGCCGGAGTCTGTCTCCTGTTGTCTGGTAATGACCTGCTCTGCTGGCCTCATGCTGACCACACCGTCCCAATGGTCAGCAGCTACAGGGATTACAGCTCGGCTGGTGTCTGTATTAAATGTAGGAAGAAGACCTGCTCATGGTGCATCGCTGTCCAAACACTCAGTCTATGACCCTTATCAGTGTGAGCTGTGGTTCATTAATGCAACATTCAGATGCAGATTGAACTCTGTTTTTAAAAACACTCTGTGAGAAGTTACATGTCCTTATCATAAATGTTATGTAAAATGATGAAGCATAAATGTGCAATAAAACTGGGATGTGCAATAATTCCAGGAATAAATAAAGATTTTATATTCATTGGATGCTTCTTGGTGCTTTAGTTTCTCTGTCACTGACAAATGCATTCATTGTCTGTAACCCTTAACCAGTTCAAGGTCGCGGTGGGTCCGGAACCTACCAGGAATCACTGGGTGCAAGGTGGGATCACATCCTGGAGGGGGCACCAGTCCTTCACGGGGTGACACACACTCACACCTATGGACACTTTTGAGTCTCCAATTCATCTACCAACGTGTGTTATTGGAGCGTGGGATGAAACCGGATCACCCGGAGGAAACCCATGCAGACACAGGGAGAACACACCACACTCCTCACAGTCACCCGGAGGAAACCCACGCAGACACAGGGAAAACACACCACACTCCTCACAGTCACCCAGAGGAAACCCACACAGACACAGAGAGAACACACCACACTCCTCACAGACAGTCACCCGGAGGAAACCCACACAGACACAGGGAGAACACACACCACACTCCTCACAGACAGTCACCCGGAGGAAACCCACACAGACACAGGGAGAACACACCACACTCCTCACAGACAGTCAGCCGGAGGAAACCCATGTGGACACAGGGAGAACACACACCACACTCCTATATACATATATAGGACCATTACCTGCAGAAAACTGATAACAAACAAAGTATTAAGTGATTATTCAGGCACAAAATAGACTCTCACAGGGTCCAAACACAAAGGTCTGGATGTGTCATTGTAGCAGAGGGGATGCATACCTCAACCCTGACAGTGATGGATGCAACGCAGGTGTGGACATGTACCGTATGTAAGTGGGTCCAGGTTCAGTAAATCATCAGCGGAAACTCTCCAAAGCCAATTACAGATGTTCACACATGACGAACGCTTAAAGGTCAGTCGACATTCTGGACAAGAAAAGGAAGCTGCCAGGTTTAATGGTGTGCCAAAGAATCCTGGAGCTCGCTGTATTATACATGACAGGATAAAGTGAGACATGACTGAGTACATTATGCTGCTGTAAGAGTGTTTTCAATCATGTACAACCAATTTGTTCAGGACACTCTCAGAAGGAGCCTGTTATGACACTACCACCGCATTAAGGACCTCAGTCCATGATTAAACTTAAAGGGTCAGGAGTTTTCACTTATGTTTAAAGGCAAGGTAGACAGTTCTGGGAAACTACCGTTCTCACAGCAAAACAAACTCCCCCTACGGTTCATTCAGTGTGTGAGTAAGAAGCGACTGTATCTTTTAAGGTGGAGCAGTGTGTGTGAGTAAGAAGCGACTGTATCTTTTAAGGTGGAGCGCTGTGTGTGAGTAAGAAGCGACTGTATCTTTTAAGGTGGAGCGCTGTGTGTGAGTAAGAAGCGACTGTATCTTTTAATGTGGAGCGGTGTGTGTGAGTAAGAAGCGACTGTATCTTTTAAGGTGGAGCGGTCTGTGTGTGAGTAAGAAGCTACTGTATCTTTTAAGGTGGCGCGGTGTGTGTGAGTAAGAAGCGACTGTATATTTTAAGGTGGAGCGCTGTGTATGAGTAAGAAGCGACTGTATCTTTTAAGGTGGAGCGCTGTGTGTGAGTAAGAAGCGACTGTATCTTTTAATGTGGAGCGGTGTGTGTGAGTAAGAAGCGACTGTATCTTTTAAGGTGGAGCGGTGTGTGTGAGTAAGAAGCGACTGTATCTTTTAAGGTGGAGCAGTGTGTGTGAGTAAGAAGCGACTGTATCTTTTAAGGTGGAGCAGTGTGTGTGAGTAAGAAGTGACTGAACTGTAGTCAGTGTATTCCAGAAGCCTCCAATCTTTAGACTCTGTTCATGTCTGTTCTCTTCAGACACTTGGTCAAGACCCTGCGGTCAGTAACAGCTCAGTGTTTTCACTCATCCTCTGTTTTTCCTCACACTGAGTGATAATGAAAGATCAGTCAGTCCCCAGCTACACAGCCACCACTGCCTGCAACCCCCTGAGAGACTTTTCGTTCATTATCGAGCTCTGAGAGTCTGTGTTTCTCTCAAGTGATCCTCTTTGCTCACCGTGAATGAGGTATGTCCTTGTTGACCGACAGACGGACAGGTGCGCTGAGTGTGGACAGTGGAGAAAGATGTCCCCTGCCTCAGCGCATTACTGGGAGACGAGCGTGTGGATGGGAAACATTTGTGTCGGCCTTCAGAGCGCACACAAGTGAGTCTGAGTCGCTAGGACACACTGGAGGTGTGTGACGAGGGGGGGATGAGAATGATCAACAGGTGCAGAGGGGTCCAAAGCAGAGGACACACGTGGGGTGAGGAATGAGGAATGTGCCGATTATAAATGCGATGACAATCCAGGCTTTGGAACAATGCAATGACAATGGCAGAAATGGGAGGAGCATCGTGTCCCTCAGAGCCGAGACAGGACAAGGGCTGGGGGGTCTCTTCATGGGTGGGTGGGAGAGTTCTGCCTGTCTCATGAAAGTAGCATTCGGACCTGCTCCTCTGATCCTGCACAGATAAGGGGCGTGTCCCTCAGCAGCGACCAATCAGAGCTGTCTGAGATGTTGTCCATTGTTTGTTCCGCTTTTTCATCTACTGCTTCTGCTGCTCCTTCATCATTACCTCCTCCTCGTCGTCTTCTTCCTCTCCTGCTCCTTCATCTTCTACTGAATATCGCTCAGATGGACGGCTCTAGGAAACACATTCCTGCTGTGTTTAGACCATATTTCTGTGGTGTAACACAATGCTGTATATTTAGAGAAAGCGGTATCACCATAAAAAGATCTGGAACACTTCTTAATCCCATTTCCATCACTTGGACTATCGGCCTGCTCCCATAATCTCATTATCTCTGAGTAAGGTGACGAGATAAAGATTATATTATAATGATTATAATTATGTAGGCAGCCTGCATTTGTTTTGGAACAGATCCAGCGTGCATAACTAAGATAGTAAACAAAGACGGTGCTCTAATTTTCTTAATTGGTGTCACCTCCCACGAGGGCATTAAAGCAGCCCCAGTACGACTGCACCTCCATCAGTTAAACCCAGATTAGGCTTAAATTTGCAGAGTCACGGATCTACCCACTGTGTCTAAGTCACTGACTAACAACATTTAAAACTGATTCTAAAAGTGTTAGTTGCACCGTGGATCATTCTCAGCGCTGCAGTGACACTGACGTGGTGGTGCTGTGTTAGTGTGTGTTGTGCTGGTGTAGAGTGGATCAGACACAGCAGTGTCTCCTGGAGTTTTTAATGTCATGGTGCACATGACAATGGCAGGAATGTACTACATTTATCAGATGGACAGGTATCGAAGCCTAGTCCTAGATATTATCCTTACAATAAGAATCCATAAATGTCCATTCTGAATTCAAGGCTTAATCCTTGTCCAGGAAACTGACCCTAAAAATTGGTGCGCAGATTTAATTCTGGAAAACAAATCAAACAGATATTATTGGAGTGGTTTTGGAGCACCGTGGGTACACTCAACCTCCTGAAGGCAACAGAACATTCCATAACAGTCAACAAAGGGCCTCGTGCTAAAGATTCCGACAGCCCTGAGCTCACATCAGCAAAGGTCAGGCTGCAAATTAAACCCCCCCCCACAGTCGCACAGTTGTTCTTATCGCTCATTACACAACAGTTTATACGACTGCTTCTTCATCCAAAAGCAGCTTAATTATCTCTCTAGCAGGTGTTGATTGGACTCTACAGAACAAGCCGTAACAGTGAAGAGGCGTCTGCTGAAGGCAGCGATGTGCCGTTAGCGAGTAGCAGCGGGGAGCTCGAGAGCAGCCATCACTCATGTGCTGATTAACCTTTGGCTAAGTAAACACGCTCGCTGAAGTGGCCGTGATGGGCAGCCTGCTGTGATCATTGCAAGCCATCTCCACAACGTTTGATTATCTACAGCGGTTGAATACGAGGAGATGAGAAGTGAGAGGACGAAATCCACACTGCAGTGGCTTCTTTCACAGCCCTCCGGTGATGAATGGACGGTCCAGAGAATGAGACTGTCGTGATAAAGTGGTGACTGCAGCTCAAACTCTCTCACTAGACTTAGGCACTTTATCACATGCCAGGTTATTGGTGTAATGCATTTCGCTGCTTAGCTACTAACACCAGCACTATGGCGTGATGTAGAGTGAGTGATAGATAATTTAATATTTACATGTCCTCCACTGTTGGGGGCAGCCATGGCCTTATGGTAAGGAAAGCCGGGTACCTACTCTACAGGACTCTACTCTCTGCTTGGTCCCTGGGCCCTGATTTGTTTTCCACTACCACAGCTATTTGTTTTTAGCATCAAACGGGCCCCAGCTCATGGCAATATGAGTGTGTTTAATACGTGGGCCACTTGTAGTTCACATGCAGTTCACCAGCACACAGATAGTGGACAAGCAGCCCTGCATTCCTTCCAGAATCCAGAACATCCAAGAACCATCTTATCGCCATATGCTTCACAGCAAAAACAAAAACGCTATTGCTAAACTGGAACTGCCACACATTTGCATAGCTTCATGCTAATCCTGAAGGTTAAACTCTGTGACTCTTGTGGCTGTGCTCGCTGTGTTTGTCTGTAACTAAACCCGAGCTCTCTCCAGCCCACACTCTTAGCACAGTCTGCGCAGCCTCTGTGAACACTAGCAGCTTGTGTGCATCAAACATATGGTTTGTGGGCCTGGGTGAGGAGAACCTGTGAAAAACGTGTGTGCGTTACCTAGCCTTCCTCCTGGCGCCTGTTCCTCATCCTTCCACCCACAGCTTCACAGATTCATAAAGGCTACGCTGTGGGGCCAGAAATGCACATGTTCAGCATTCTGGACAATCCCAGGCTAAATACGACCTGATGAGGCAAGCAGCCCTCCGCTGGGACAGATCAGTGCAGAATGAAACACTGCAGGTGCAGATGAAGACCATCTTGCAGAGTCCAGAGGGGGCTCTCCGTACACTGAGGCAGCAGATTTCTCCTGTACTGCAACAGCGCAGGTGTTTAACTCCTGATGGAGAGTCAGGGAACAAGGCATTAGGTGAAGCCATGGATTCGGTGCTGTAACATGGAGCATAGGAGTGGGCAATATTTGGCAATATGTGTGTTATGGGTATAATCATCGCTATTTGTTCTTTAAAAACCTCTCCATGTGGTTTTAAATTAGAAAATGCATTTTAATACCAACGCTACACCGCAGAATTAGCATTTACTGACAACATATTCAATATATATCTGTACAGTAAAGCAGTGTAATAGTAGGTAAATACTCAGAACTTCAATGGTACGTACAAACAGAAGGATCAGGGTTAAACTGCTGTGGGTAGAATGGGCGGAGGTTAACTGCTCTAGGTGCTCTGGGTGGGATTTAACTACTGTAGGTATGTTGCTCTACTCTAGGGCAATCTAGAGGCTCTGTTCAATGTATTACAGCTCAGTGGGGCATCACATTAAGTCTGAAGATGAAAATACAACCTAGAGTTTCCTGTAACATTGCGTTTACTGTGTGCAGATCTTC
This sequence comes from Hoplias malabaricus, assembly GCF_029633855.1. NCBI lineage: Eukaryota > Metazoa > Chordata > Actinopteri > Characiformes > Erythrinidae > Hoplias > Hoplias malabaricus. The sequence goes on along the minus strand of NC_089804.1, from coordinate 20,628,612 downwards.
TACACCGAGAGACTCATTATCCAAACGCTGTGGAGTTCCTGATTGGATTTTGGTGGGTGGTTTAATCTTGTACAAATCTAACTAAACAACAAGAAACAAGACGACTAACTTCACCTGAACTTCTCAAATGAAGACTTGAGATTTGGCCTGAATTTGCACTTCAAAAACTTGACTTTAACCTCCGAGACTCATAACTCAACTTGAGATTTGGCTGGGATTGACTTTTAGGCCACAGTCACTCATGAATACAACACACTCCTCACAGTCAGTGATCTCAGGAGAGGATTCCACCCAGGACCTTGGGGCCCTGCAGTTACTGTGTGGCAGTGACACCACCTGCAGCGCCACCATCCCTCTAATATAACACGTGTAAGTAATCGTAAGAATCTCAGACTGGAATTTGGTCATTTTCATTCGTTTATTCAATTTTGAAAGCCTACATTGAGCCAAACTGAAACCCTTACAACACCTCAACTCTTGAAAGACAAGTCTTTCCTCTCCTGTGCTGCAGTGAGAGTGGGCTATCTTGGCAACATTTTAATTAGCTGGTGATTAAACGTAGGGAATATAGCTGAGACCACTCTGCAAGCCGGCTAATTACTTTTATCAGCCGGCAAAGAGTTGAGGTGCAACCGATACTACCTCGGTCTGTCTCTCGCCCTGAGGCAAATGGAGCTGTAGTATCTCTCTCTCTTTGCACTGGATTGGGTATCTATGCAGCGAGTGAGCCGTGGCGAAGGAGAAGTCTCGCTTTAAACTGATGATATAGAGCGACAGCGGCTCTGACAAGTAGATTGTGCAGAAAAGGGAGCGGGTCAGGCCCAAATTTCCTCCTGGCAGGGTGTCAGAGCATGTCAGCTCTTCCTGAAGAAAGGCGAGATAAGGCTGAAAAAAGAGAAAAACGGAGGGCTAGTTCAGAAAAGTGAGTTTGAATTCTGACAACAAAAAGGGGGCTTCGTTTAGACAAGGGAGAGGAGGCCTCAGCTGGTGTGGAAAGAGATTTGTACTCTGACAAAACAAAAACAAAGAAATATACCTCATTGTCCATCCCGAATGCATAATAAAATAACGAATGTATGCTCTTTCTGATATTTCTAGATGGACACATTAGCTGCTCATTTAGTTTCAGGCTATTTATCTTTATAGAAGCTTACATCCATGTCACACAACTCTAAAAACAACTTCTAAGAAAGATGCTTAGAACTTCTGTCAAAGAACCACATCTGGTTCCATAGAGAACTTTAGAAAGCAAAGTACTGTAGGTCTTCTTAGGTCACCTACTTGAAGCTTTCTGGAACCTGATTACATTGGTGCAAATGTGCAATACTGCTTTCATGAGGGTGGAAAAGGGCCACTGGGGTTTCCTTGTGACGGCCTGGGACTGTGTTCCTGCCTTGTCCCCAATGATTCTGTGTAGACCCTGGAAATGAGAATGAGTGAATGAAATTATATAAGGCTTAATAGACAACTATTATTTAAAGGCTTTTCCAACAAGTATCAGATGTCACAGAACATTCTGTGGTGAAACTAAATGAAGTAGCTCTCATGACCTCTGACACTTCTGGCAAACATCTTCACTGATGTCTTTGTAGGTGCCACACAATCTTATCAGTAAAATATTACCAAATGTTTAATATTTTTCAATATATATATATATGTTATAAAAGGGGAAAAGTAAGAAAGGAGAAAGAAAGCCAACATAAAAGCCACTGTAATCTGTATGTGTGAGTATAACCAACAGAGGGTGCTCTTAGCCTTAGCATAGCACCTCCAGGATCACAGTGATGGACCTCCTCTTCATGCAGTAAGACTGGGGGTTGTGTCTTGTTCCATTATGCTGGATTAGGGGTTCTGAAATTGTAATTAGATAATCGACCAATGCCAATTGCGGACTGAATTTAGACTGGGTACATGTGGGTGTAAAGTAGCTTACTGTATAAACATCATCTGCCTTTCTCCCAGCATGCAGTACAACCAACAGATTTCACTAGAAGTCATTCCATGCCTTATGTAAATAGGTGTATACACCATGCTCTGGCTCAGCCACGTTTAAGCTTGAGGTCATCAGGATCAGTGTCACATGTTAGCTGCCAAAGTATAAAGCCTGCCAGCTTTGGGATGTGGGGAAAGCATTTGCATACTCTGCTGTGATGGAGCTCTAGCATCAGTAGCTGTCCTCACTGATGTCATATGGATAAATGCCATCAGAAACACCAGAGTCTACCTGGAATCATTGGGCGCAAGGCGGGAATACACCCTGGAGGGGGCACCAGTCCTTCACAGGGCAACACAGACACACACATTCACTCACACACTCACACCTACGGACACATTTGAGTCTCCAATCCACCTACCAACGTGTGTTTTTGGACTGTGGGAGGAAACTGGAGCACCTGGAGGAAACTCAACCAGACACAGGGAGAACACACCACACTCCTCACAGACAGTCACCCGGAGGAAACCCACGCAGACACAGAGAGAACACACCACACTCCTCACAGACAGTCACCCGGAGTAAACCCACACAGACACAGGGAGAACACACCATGCTCCTCACAGACAGTCACCCGGAGGAAACTCACTCAGACACAGGGAGAACACACCACACTCCTCACAGACAGTCACCCGGAGGAAACCCACACAGACACAGAGAGAACACACCACACTCCTCACAGACAGTCACCGGGAGGAAACCCACACAGGCACAGGGAGAACACACCACACTCCTCACAGACAGTCACCCGGAGGAAACCCACGCAGACACAGGGAGAACACACCACACTTCTCACAGACAGTCACCCGGAGGAAACCCACGCAGACACAGAGAGAACACACCACACTCCTCACAGACAGTCACCCAGAGTAAACCCACGCAGACACAGGGAGAACACACCACACTCCTCACAGACAGTAACCCGGAGGAAACCCACGCAGACACAGGGAGAACACACCACACTCCTCACAGACAGTCACCCAGAGTAAACCCACGCAGACACAGGGAGAACACACCACACTCCTCACAGACAGTCACCTGGAGGAACCCCACGCAGACACAGAGAGAACACACCACAGTCCTCACAGACAGTCAACCGGAGGAAACCCACGCAGACACAGGGAGAACACACCACACTCTTCACAGACAGTCACCCGGAGGAAACCCATGCAGACACAGGGAGAGCACACACACTCCTCACAGACAGTCACCCAGAGCGGGACTCAACCTCCAGGACCCCACTTGCCATTTTCAATGTAGTATTTATGTCAAATAAAATATCAAGTTTAATTTTTAATGCTTTGCATCCGTTACTATAAAATGAGGTGTGTGTGACATGAAATGCCATTAAATTAAATGTTAAAATCTCACACATGTTGAGCGTGAGAACCTTAAAATTATACATCACACAGAAATGCTATCAAATTATTTGTACAGCTAATATATAAATATGAGTTTGAATACATAAGAGAGGGAGTGACTGCACACCTCCCCTTTGATGGTAGCTAAGAAGTGCATGGCCCATCTGTAGAAAGAACACTTTGATGTGAATCCTGGATTAAATTAAAGAGTGAGAACATTTTGCAAAGCACTGGCCACACACGCAGCGTTATGATGAAACTTCTCTGTGCGTAACCATCCTCCACTTCCTGTAATCATGTGCAGAGACACAGTTTTAAAAACAGAACACATGGGAAGACTCCTCACAGCACATACAAACAGCAAACTGAGTTCATCTCTGGGTTAGTTTGCCATGGGCTTATCCGGAATGACACGACTACAATACAAAACATTTCTTCTCTGTGTGTTGGCCTAAAGCATAGTCCGCTGTGCTGACTGGAGATCAGTTTTGCCCGTGCCTCTTCATAAAGAGTAAGAAAAGCTGGATTTCAACATTTGTTTTCAGTGTAAAAGCAGGAATGAGTCGCTGCAGTCCTGAAGGGACATGAGCCTGGTATTTTTCCCTTCAGCAAACACCCATGATTCAGCTAATGAAGGGCTGCTTTGTAAAGAGCTTGATCTCAAGATGCACTCACAAAGGAAATGAAATCTGTGCAGAGGTCGAGAAACAAAAACGCAAAAATGGTTCTATAATTGAATCATAATTAGCAGATGTTCTCACCCAAAGCAGCTCAGACTGGTGGGAAATTGTAGCTCTGGAAGTGAGACTGCATCAGTTCACCCAGTTCACGTTGTGATTTGATTCATGATTCATTATTCATATTTTTATAATATTTTAATGAACAAATTTGTATGAGGAAAATAATGACTATATCTATTGCATCGATCAACATATTAATGAGAGCGGGAGCAACCAGGAGGCAGCAAACGAGAGCAGGTGGATGTTGAATGTGCTAGTGTGGGATGATTACCATCTTTTAGTGTTGGATCAATGAAATCTCAGTCAATTCTCTATTTCTCAGAGAGGATTTTATGAATTGAGATGTATTATGTTATGAGGTATTACACCGGGTGCATAACAAATCAGCTCAACGTTTCAAAAGCGAAACCAAACAGAAACCTGGGATGCTGCTATTTTGAAATTCTTTATTCGTGTGGTTACGCATGGATTATAGATATAAAAAAGTCAAATTGTATTTAAATGAGCCACTAAATGCAGGGTGTACGTTAAACTTCAGAGTTCGGTGCTCTTTTAAAAGGAGAGCGGATGCTGTATAAATACTTCACAATGAAGGGGTCTGAACAAAGCTTGATTTTCTATTCCATATCTTATCTTTAATAGTGGGCCACAGCTCCTTTTAAAATTCCTTTGACATGTTTTAGACTTATACAAAACCTCAGAGAATTCCTGTAGCCGTATTCCTCTCCAGTTCACCCACAGGATAATGTACGACAAAACACTCATTAGCCCAGGAACTCCTTCCCCAGCCCTCACTAATGAGGACAGACGAAGGCGTTAAAATGAAGAGGCCTAAGGTGTGCGCGCAAACACAGCGAGGGCATCAGTGAATACATAATAAACCTGTAGCAGTGACATGAAACCCCTCAGTCTTTGTCCTGTTGGAGCTTTTGGGTTAAACTGTGACGGGTGCATTACCGAACCCGAATGGCATCACATCAAACTGAATAATGCCCTATCTTCTCTCGCTGTGGCGGCTGATGGAGGTGTCCTAGTCCCTTCGGTGACTCCACCAACTGATCTGGCTTTAATCACCTCGTTACAGCAGCTGGGCAGGCCACATGCTCTGTGCCCCAAGAGCAACCTTGCTGGGAACGCTGTTCCGGTTCAGCCTCCTGTGTTGCAGCACTAGCTCCCTGCTGTGTACCTGCTATCCTCCAGTGCTTATCTGGATGGGAACAGAAAGACAGAGAGAGATGCTGGATCAGCTGTCAGTGGGCCGCTTTAATGAAAGTTAAATGCCCCCGATGTGGCACTTTAGGGTAGTAAAAAGCAAAGAAAGCAGAGGACAGCATTCCCTGTAGTTTTTCCTTCACGGAGAAGGAGGATCAGAGCCAAGAGTTTATTAGCCAGCATTTCTGTTCCAATCCATCATATCGCTGTCCTCTGTTAACCTCTGCTTACTCCCTCGGATGCTTCCAGAGGATTCGTTTGCAGAGGTATTTCAGATTTCTCAAACTGCTCTGGGTGCCTGTGGCACTACTGCATCACTGCCTTTTTCCTGTGTTTTTAATAGATGATGAATGGCACCATTTGGCCAGAAGAAATTTTAGAAGTGCAACCTGAGAATAAACTTTAGCAAAGACTTCACCTTCTTACCCTCTAAGATGTGTACTTTGGGAGGGAATAGCCGAGTGTGGGGGGGGGGGGGGGGGGGTAGGTATTGTACATGTCGAGGCCCTTCCTTTGACCAATCACTCGAACGTCTCTGCTGTAGTGCTCTGTTTAACTTCAGATAATTCCTGGACTTTGTGATCTCCAAGAATTAGTACATATTTTTATTTGCTAGTACAGACCACACCCGTAGAGTCTGAGATGGGGAGGTGAACTCAGAAGTCTTTGGGGAGGAGTTCAGGGTGGCTCATGAATGCGTATGAAGCTGGTGGGTTTGATAATGGCCGAACACGGCTCCGAATGTGGGAATCATCAGGAATGACCCAGCGCAGAGGAGCGAACTAACGTAGTGAAGCAGTCGAGTCGAGATTCGTCTCCTGAACTAAATGAAGTGAGTTTGTCTGTGACGTGAATTTGTGGGGTATATATATGTATAAACTGAGAGGAGGAGTTCGGGCGTGGTCCTTCTCCCAAAACGATGTTATTACATAACTTCAATTAAAAAGAGCACGCCAGGAATTCACAATATCTCCATGCTTTGTTTCAGCATAATTTACAGTTATTTTATGTAGATGAAGCATGCTCCTGTCCGCTGGTGGTGCTTTTTCACTAAATACAGTCACACTCTTTCTTATTGTATAAGCTACACATCTAGTTTCTGTTAGAGATGTCTATAAAGAAGCACAATATCTTGCTGTTTACAGATTGATGTGAGGTTTAGGTTTGGGGTTAGACGTTGATGATATAATTTACCTCGGGTGACCAGATCTGAGGGGGGGGGGGTAGGTACATGAGCTTTCCCTGACGTAAACAAGGACTACTGACGTGCAGACTGACCAATTAAATGTTTACAGAGAAGGTTATCGACCAATAACGGTAGCTCTACAGTCAGATCGTCCAATAAGAAGATTTTAAGCTACTTCACCACGCCCCCTTCTCACTCAAGCGAACCAATCGGAGTAGGGGAGGGCGGGACTAGTTTGTGAACGAAACTTCTCGAAGTTGTATGTAAGCTCTAGAAACACAACATCCCGGACATTTGTGAAATTCCGCCCGGACATTTTTTTATGTCTAAAAAAGAGAACATGTCCGGGTAAAAGAACAGAACTCAAGAGGTTAGTTTAAGGTTTAGGGCTAGGGTTAAGTGTTATTAACAGCATTAAACAAGTACACAATTCTGTTATTTAAGAATCTGGACCCTAGAGTTATGTTTATGTTTAGAGTTAAGGTTAGGTTTAGTGAGTAAATGCTTATGTTGGGTTACAAAAATTCACCTGAACTTCATGAATAAAAACAGTACACAGTTTACGACCGCCGACTGCGGTTAGCACACACTATACCAGGGGTGCACAACTCCAGTCCTGGAGGGCTGGTATCCAGCAAAGTTTGGTGATTCCTCTGCTAAAACACAACCCTTAAACCTGTCAATTAACAGATGAGTTGAATCAGGTGTGTGTGAGCAAAGGAATCACCAAACATTACTGGATACTGGCCCTCCAAGACTGGAGGGCCAGTCTTGTGCACCACTGCACTATACAAATCCCAGGACTTGTCTTTCAATAAAACACGTACAAATTTACCTTGAGACAGGGATGATCTTTCCAACATTGCATATTGACCTTTGTCCTCATGGATCACAAATCAGCTTTGGGATGGAGTAGTGCCCTGTAACAAGAACTGGGAAAAACTAGGAAGACAGAGAAAACAATGTTGTACAAATCAAGCGTCTCTGTTTTGGAAGCGTACACCTGCTCCTCTGTGCTATTTTATATAATTTGAATAATCTCTGTGGTAGAGGAATGGAGCACATGTACTCCTCTGCAACAGCTGCATAATGCCGTGCCAAAGCTATTTGCACACCTGTTTTCTCTCAAACAATGGGAGCCATTGAGAGAAGCGCCTCACTGTCTGGCAGGCTCCAAATTGGACAGTCTGTAGAGAAAAGGACACGACGTGGACGCTGAACTGAAGGCGATACATATTGACATCTGACCGTGTAGCCCTCCACAGCTGGCTGGAGTTTCACAAAAGGAAAATACCTCATTTTATTTTTTTATAAACTCTGCTTTATGCCAGATGGAAAATGCCAGTTATGAATCCCTCATATTTCTATTCCCTATTAGTGGCACAGTACCAGAGGCTAGAATGGAAAGCATGGTTTTCAGAAAGCATAATATGTCTCCTTCACAGGTTGGTGGTCAGTAGCACTGATGTAATGCATTGAAAAGTTATGGAGTCAAGCCTTGTTCGTTCGCAAAAAACAGCAGTGTACAAGTGTCAAAGGGTCTGCAAACGGGACTGAAGTGCTTGAAGTCCAATATCCTCTGCTATTTCTGCAGCACTGTAGCTGATTATCTGGTTCCTCCACATTGGATTCACTGGACCATGGGCAGTCCTCTGTCTGCAATAGTAGTATTTCCTCTGCATCCTTAAGAAAATTACGTACTCCATCCACATTCACTCTCCCTGGAGACTTCCACAAACGTGTAGGATGATCAGAGGCAGATCCGAAGACTGCCCAAATGCCCTGCCACTGGATCCTGGCACATGACATCCTGAGTGTTATCAGCTGTAGATGGGGATTGATTCTGACAACCTCAGGGTCGGTTTGATTTGTACACGCATTAATGTATACACTGGCTGGCTGCCATTAAAAGCAGAGGCGCTGGCTGCAGACGCAAATGGAATACTTATGCAGATGCTGACATCCAGGCTGTGGCTTGGTTAATAATTAAAATAATGAAAAACCTTCCTAGATCTTCTGCCAGTTGTACCCAGATCTTTTTTTTTTTTGAGCTGGACTATTTGCATATATTTGAAAGCCCTGGCGTAGGCAGCATAGGACGGACATGGCCAAAAAACAACAAAGCAAGAAAGTCATATGAGTTCAACCCGCAACCTGATTTCGATGCTCACTGACGCAAAACATGATGCTGGTTTGGGACGGAAAAAGTCAGCCGACACTTTCATCTTCAGGATGATGATGATGATGATGATGATGATGGTGTGAAGAGTTTACCCAAACAAACACCACATGCCCACAAGGCCTGTAGAAAGGATAAGGGTCAAACTCATAGTGCTGTGCTTGCAGCCAACAAACAGAGCGTTTCAGTGGCAGAGGTGGGAGTGCAGGGGGCAGCTATGTGGACGAATTTTCGCTTTCCTTATTTATTTATTTCTTTATTTATTTCCCAGCTCCAGCTGAGATTTATTCACAGATTGTGTTGGGCGGAATTGCTCAGGCATTTGCTGCCACATTTCACAGGCTGATGGCTTTTGTGTGGGCAGTGCCAGTGCCACAAAGATCTGCAGGGCTGGCCTCTGCTTTTTTTTCGTGTGTGTGTTTGCCTTACTTTGCCCACTGTCAGTGGCTGGACGTATTCTGACACTAGACAGATTTTTTTTTGTTTGAACTCTCCCACTGTTGCCAAGCTCTGAATTTGGAGTTGAAATAACAAGCACAGCTACCACTAGAAATCAGAATGGGTTACAGGGAGTAGTGTTTTATACTGAATGTTGTAATGAATCCAGAGGGTTGTAAGCTTAAACATTTTAGAAAGCTTCAGAAGAACATCTCACAGGTCAAACGGACCAATAGGAATAGAGGAGAGCAATGCAATGGCATCTCCGTCCCCATATTTGTTGTTTCCCTGAATCCAAGCAGGTGCGATTTACAGAAACAGTGCTGTAAACGGTTGCGGGAGAATGTTACACTAGAGACATTCCTGAAGCTCCATGACCTTTTGGAGATTAAAAATAAGGGTCAGGGTTGTGGTATATATCTATATATTTTAACCTTCAAATATGCACGAATGCACAAAACCATGATTGCTAACTGCCCTGTGATGGACTGGTGCCCCCTTCAGAATGTATTCCCACCTTGCGCCCATGAACTTGATAAGCGCTTACAGATAATGAATGAATGAATGAATGAATGAATGATTCCTACCATTTTAGCTTCACCCCATGATTACACTCTGTTCTCAACTCAAACTTCACACACTGCTACTATGTACTGCTTTGAGAACCTGTCTAGCTTCCCTGCTTCATTAATTTTGGAGCTCTATCAAGTCATAGCATCCCTATAGCTCCAGCTAATGCTTTATTCAGAGTATAGTGCATGATTCAATTGTAAACAGACAGAACATCTATGTGCTGGAAACATTTGTGTCTATTACTGGGCTTATTTTCCCTCCCACACTACATCCATCCCAGGCTTGCTGCTTTACACAAGCAAAAGAGTTTGTTTAATCTCTTACTCTGAGATTAACTCTCTACATTATGCGTAAACACTACCGCAGTGAATAAATATGTAGTGAGGTTCAAGGCCTATGTGTAATAGCTGTGAGTATGTGTGTGTGTGTGTGTTTTGAATTTGAAATGTTGACACATCCTACTCAGTAAATCATTCATTTACATTTATTTTCTCTGCTAAAGACAGTCCAATGTACATCTCCTGCTGTCTTCAATTTTAGTTTACTTTCTTATGCTTTGGTTCACGAAGTATTTCAGAGCTGTTGCACACATGGACAGTAACCTTTGACCTCAAAATTGTTTGGCGGATACAACTGGTTAATATTAATGCTCCCGGTTCTTATGGATCTCTGCTTTACCTGAAGGTTGCTGGTTCAATCCCCAGAGCCGGCATGTCATGACTGAAGTGCCCTTGCTCCCCGGGTGCCATGGCTCTGGGAATGTGTGCTCACTGCCCCCTAGTGTTCACTAGTGTGTGTAAATGCTGTTAACTGCACGAAGTGGGTTAAATGCGGAAAACAAATTCCTCTGTGTGCAGCACAGTGGCTAATTCAAATTCTAAGAGTGAGTGTGTATTTTACAGCTGTATCACTGTTTCACTGCAATTTTGGTCTGTAATTAAAACTGCACATCAAACAGGAGCTCACCGTTTAAACAAAGTGCTACATGACTTCCTTTTGGTTCTTGCATCTTAATGATAGACGTTTTTCAGTTCGGGACGCAAAGTAAAATCTTGTCTAACTTGCACCTCCACAGAGGCAATAGAAATGATCCAAAACTTAATGCACTGCCCTTGAGGGTTCACAATGTGTTTTACTTACTGTTTTGGAGATTTGGAAGATTTTATATCCACGGTTTATGATGACAATTTGATGTCAGCTCGCCCCATATACATTCACAGCAATGGTTTCAGTTTGGCAGTCTTTCTCTCCAGTGCTAATCCAATCCCCCAGTGTGGTAGAAGAGACCCATTCCATTATTCCTCAGCCTGTATCTGCAATTCCTCACCCAGCCACTTCATCTTCTATAGCCCTGTGCTTACAAAGCTTCCCACTATTGTGCTGCAGCTTTGAATTAGGACCTGCTAGTGTTAATTATTTTTTATCTCCGATGTCCACCGACTTTCCCAGTGCCTGTGGGAACTCTCAGTGGCACGTGGAGGGAAAGCTAAGGAACACCAGGGACGATGAGGAACAACGGCATTGCTCCGACATCCCTCCCTTTCTATTACCTCGTTCTGTCTTCTGAGGCCTTGAAGGGATTAGGTGACAAGGATTATTTACTGGAATGGTGTACGGAGCTGGTGAGTTCCATGAACGTCGCCTTTATTACTTTGTCACGTTATGAAGGAGTGGGCTTTCCCCTTTGCGCATAACTGTAATGGGTGTCTTTGTTTTTTCGTATACTCTCCTGTGCCGCGTGTGAACGTGCCAGGCATCAGAAAGGTGAAGGACTCTGAGTGCACTCTCTGATGATAAACAGACACTGGGGTTTATACAGGAACAGATTTGAAGCGAGGCCTCTCTAAGAAAAGCTCTGCTGCCATTGGAAATGTTGATGTACATTGTAAGTTGCATAATGAGGGTAATCCAAGTTGGGAAAATGATGATCAGGGTTTTTTTTTTTAAATCTATTTGTTTGTTGTAGATTGTGTTTCATATATACAGTACCAGTCAAATGTTTGGGTACACCCTACATTGGTGGAACAATAAACACATGTGAGATCTCAATCATCTCGGACCCCTAGAATAATGCAAAGAATTCAAGATGTTTAAGTAACAGCAGCATTGGTGGTCATTTAAACCATGTCATGATCATACAGTCAGACCTTTACAGTGCTGCGCCCCGTGAAAGTGGAAAAAAAACACAAATACGAAACCTTAAAAGAAACCTTGGGAAGTACTGAGCTGTAATAGAGAGAATAGAGCATCTGTGGTTCATAAACTGGGCTCAGCACTGCAGAAACGGTACTATGTAACTTTTGATATATATACAGTACCAGTCAAAAGTTTGGACACACCTCCTCATCAGTGACTGTATAGAGCTGTGTACCAGCCCCTACCTCTGCACAACCCCAGTTACAGTCTCAGACATGTTCATAAGGGAGCGGTTCTACAGATTAACTCTCGACGAGGCCACAGCTGTTCACTGAAAACCGTTCCAGGTGACAACCTCATGAAGCCGACTGAGAGAACGGAGAGAGTGTGTGAAGCTGTCATCAAAGCAACAGGGGGCTACTGTGAAGAGTCTAAAGTATAAAACACATTCTGGTTTGTTTACTACATAATTCCATATGTGTTCCTTTATAGTTTTAATGTCTTCCACATTCATTTACAACCATTGAAGAAGAGAAGTCATTGAGAAGAGGTGTCCAAACTTTTGACCAGTGCTGTATGTATGTGTGATATATGGTCTGTTGTGTTTAATTGCTTTTTTGGTTTATGTTATTAGTAGATTGATCACCACATGAGGGTCATGTGACTCTGTCAAACACAGTGCCCCCAGCCTGGAAAACAGTGGTGAGCACTTGTTTCCTCTAAGAACCAAGAGTCCAGACCACCACTATTTTCCAAACTGCTGCTAAAGCAACACGGCTGAACAACATAATGCTCCTAAGGAGAAGGAAAACTGCCCAGATCTGTCACATTGTCTCACCCCAACCCCTCCAGAGAGCAAGGCCAGTTGTGCCTTTTAGGGTCTGGACCTGTGGACCCACTTTTTTGAGACTGGGCTTAGCACGCCATTGCAGCGTAATCTGGGGCACCCTTCTGCCCTTTCCCTCCCAGAATCACTGAGGAGCACCTTCTCCTCGGCCTTCAGCGCTGGTGCAAGCCTTCGTCCTGAGGCCCTCTTTTCTCTCCAGAGAACGCAGCACCTGTTTGTATGTTATTCTTTAATTGGGAAGCGTTCTAAGCTTTGCCAGCAACAATAAGCCTTTGCTGAAGACATTAAAATACATGAGTGCAGACAGATTGGTGACAGTGTGCAGCGCTTGCTTTTCAGCGACAATGAATTATTTACAGCAGTGTAAATAATAGAGGCTATCGTCACGACGCTTAAACCAAACGTCTGTGAAAGGCGTCATCTCCGCGGAAAACTTAATGAACGTGGTACGGTGAAATCGAGACATGCAGTGGGAGTAGTGCCAACGGATGACCTTAGTTTAGACGCACACACACACACACACACACACCAAGACACATATTTTCATTTATAGCTCCATGTCCTTTCGTTTTGGATAGACACAAGAATTTATTTGCTAAAAAAACCTTATATTAGAATAATTGTCTGTGTGTGTTGGTTTAACCCTTTCCACAATCCCTAGTTTTAGCTGGTAATAAATACTTTAGGGCGGCACGGTGGAGCAGCAGGTAGGTGTCGCAGTCACACAGCTCCAGGGACCTGGAGGTTGTGGGTTCAATTCCCGCTCCGGGTGACTGTCTGTGAGGAGTGTGGTGTGTTCTCCCTGTGTCTGCGTGGGTTTCCTCCGGGTGACTGTCTGTGAGGAGTGTGGTGTGTTCTCCCAGTGTCTGCGTGGGTTTCTTCCGAATGACTGTCTGTGAGGAGTGTGGTGTGTTCTCTCTGTGTCTGCGTGGGTTTCCTCCGGGTGACTGTTTGTGAGGAGTGTGGTGTGTTCTCTCTGTGTCTGCATGGGTTTCCTCCCACAGTCCAAAAACACACGTTGGTAGGTGTATTGGCGACTCAAATGTGTCCGAGTGTGTGAGTGAATGTGTGTGTGTGTTGCCCTGTGAAGGACTGGCGCCCCCTCCAGGGTGTATTCCCGCCTTGCGCCCAATGATTCCAGGTCCCACCGCAACCCTGAACTGGATAAGGGTTACAAATAATGAATGAATGAATGAATAAATACTTTATATTCCCATGTTTATTGAGAAGATGAAATATTAATAATAATAATAATAATAATAATAATCTTAGTTGCCTAAGACTTTTGTACAGTACTGTGTTAAAAATCTCTTTAAATGTATCATGTGAAAAATACAAAGTGTGGTCTCTGATATAACATTTGCCAAAAAAAAAAAAAAAAAAAAACCAGCAGCCTCCTTCAACATCTCCACAGAGATTTCAATCAAAATCCACTTTCCCCTTCACCGCTATTAGAGACATTATTTCACAGCCTTTCCTCTGCTGCGTCCCGCTAATGTCTCTCCTATTGCTAATTGCTAATAGGCCATGGTTCTCTAATGCAGAGCAGAACATGGATGACACACGCCGAAGGTTCCAAATGAGCGACGGTGTGAAATGCTCTATTATCTCTGAGCAGCAGAGCCATGTCTGTGGCCCACTCTCACCTCAGGGCTGCGCAAGACCCATTTAGTACAATGCTGTTTTCATGCTCATTAATGAAATGGCAGAGACATGCTTCCATAGGCTGCTAGTTAACGGCATATTGGCTGGGAGTGTCGGTGGTGTACATAAAGTTTAGCTCAAGTTAAAGGTGTTACACACCCACCCACACACACACACATATGAGCTCCAAGGTCATAATTAAGCCCTAAGCAGATAGAGCCAGTCTCATGACTCTCTCGCCCTTTTCAAAATGCATTCTCCCTCAGCATAATTAGCAGCATTAACTGAGCAGGGAGCTTCTGCCAGGTTTAGTCCGAGTCTTGTGACTCCGCCAGTGGAGCCCACATTGTCTCCAACCCTTAATAAGATATCTGTCACCATATGTAATTGCACTGACCAGGGCCAGCATTTCTCCAAAGCCCAAAGCTTCCCACCATAAAGATCTTCATTAAATACGGTAGGAACATTTAAGGTGATAGTTGCTCTATTATATAACCATCAAAAGACTACCACGCTTCTGCGAACCCAAGGCCAAGCTTGAGTCTCCACTGAAAAAAAATCTCTCTCTTTCTTCCATTTTGTGAAAATCAAATATGTACCTTGTACAAAACCAAATTAACCTACGCTCTCTGCAGCAAAGGCAAGTGCGAATTCTATAAACTCGATGCATTCTCAGGTTAAAATTACCATCCAAAGCTGTGATTCAGTTGCAGTGGCATTGAGAGCCTTACTTATTCTTCAAACAGACACACACACACATCATATCTGGGCTCAAATCTTTTCCTTAACTGGACCTATGTGCTGAACACATTCAGCAGCTCATGAGCCAATGGTTGTCTTCATTGTCTGTAAATGGAACATTAATTGATGTCCACTCTTGAGCTCAGACACTAACAGAACAAACCAGCAATGATACCTAGAAAGGAAAAAAAAGACACAGAATAATTGCAATACCAAGCAATACCTGCTCAGTGTCTATGTGTTTACACCTAGAAAAAAACATGCAAAGTGCAACCACAGAGTGTGCCACCAAATACTTCATTCATTCATTCATTCTCTGTAACCGCTTATCCAATTCAGGGTCGCAGTGGGTCCAGAGCCCACCTGGAATCATTGGGCGCAAGGCGGGGAATAAACCCTGGAGGGGGCACCAGTCCTTCACAGGGCAACCTTTTTTTTTTGGACCGTGGGAGAACCGTGTTTTTGGACCGTGGGAGGAAACCGGAGCACCCGGAGGAAACCCACGCAGACACAGAGAGAACACACCACACTCCTCACAGACAGTCACCCGGAGGAAACCCACGCAGACACAGGGAGAACACACCACACTCCTCACAGACAGTCAACCGGAGGAAATCCACGTAGACACAGGGAGAACACACCACACTCCTCACAGACAGTCACCTGGAGGAAACCCACGCAGACACAGGGAGAACACATCACACTCCTCACAGACAGTCAACCGGAGGAAACCCACGCAGACACAGAGAGAACACACCACACTCCTCACAGACAGTCACCCGGAGGAAACCCACGCAGACACAGGGAGAACACACCACACTCCTCACAGACAGTCAACCGGAGGAAACCCACGCAGACACAGAGAGAACACACCACACTCCTCACAGACAGTCACCCGGAGGAAACCCACGCAGACACAGGGAGAACACACCACACTCCTCACAGACAGTCAACCGGAGGAAACCCACGCAGACACAGAGAGAACACACCACACTCCTCACAGACAGTCACCCGGAGGAAACCCACGCAGACACAGGGAGAACACACCACACTCCTCACAGACAGTCAACCGGAGGAAACCCACGCAGACACAGAGAGAACACACCACACTCCTCACAGACAGTCACCCGGAGGAAACCCACGCAGACACAGGGAGAACACACCACACTCCTCACAGACAGTCAACCGGAGGAAACCCACGCAGACACAGAGAGAACACACCACACTCCTCACAGACAGTCACCCGGAGGAAACCCACGCAGACACAGGGAGAACACACCACACTCCTCACAGACAGTCACCCGGAGGAAACCCACGCAGACACAGGGAGAACACACCACACTCCTCACAGACAGTCAACCGGAGGAAATCCACGTAGACACAGGGAAAACACACCACACTTCTTACAGACAGTCACCTGGAGCGGGAATCGAACCCACAACCTCCAGGTCCCTGGAGCTGTGTGACTGCGACACCTACCTGCTGCGCCACCGTCCCGCCCCCAAATACTTCAGGTAAGCTCAAATATTTTGAGGTACTGCTATTATGATCCATTCTTGGCTTTTTAGGCAAACAACAAAGCTTTAAATCTAACCCTAATCTTGAACTTGTTTCCAGGCTCTCATTGGTTTCACCTTGAAACTAAAGTGAATAATGCACACTGTGTACTTCTCAGGTGTATTATTTGTGATGTTTCAAGTGTTTATTTCTCCGTGGCCTTGTCAGTTCCTTCTGATATGATTTGAACTGGCTCAATATTTTATTTCGGCTAGTGTCACCTGCACCAGTCTTTCTTCAGCACCCCCGCGCGCTGCCTGGAATATTTACTTGAATATGCAGCGAAGGTGCTTGAGTATCCTTCGATGTGTCTATCTCAGTGACATACCTAGGACTCCTTGTTTACTCTTGCTTGCCGTATTTCCTTCTCCTATTGGAGTGTTACGTGTTAAACTGCTGCCAGTGTTTGTGCATAATGAAAGATTTTCCTCACCAGCAACCGATGCCACCTGTCACAACAGGTTCCTGCGTTTCAGACATGGATGGAGGGAACTGTGCTCTGTGACCTGTTCTGTCAATCTGAATTGGCTAAGACCTTGTATTAGTCGATGATGTAATTGTGCCCACATCTTTTGATGCACGTTTTCTTTTCACTGGTGTCAAATCCACTCAAAAGTAAGTGCTCAGAACTAAAGTTCCAGCTCAGTGTGGAGCTGTCTGCCACTGTCTCTTGTTAAAGTCAGACCTGAGGGGGTTAGGGCTAGTTTTACAATGAGCTTCCAGGAAAATTTTTGGTCAATCTTAATATTGTCACAGATAGATTTCAGTGATATAGCTTATTTAACTATGCATTAATTTAACGGTTGTGCAGCAGGTAGTGTTGGTGTGTAGTTTGGTGTGTTCTCCCTGTGTCTGCGTGGGTTTCCTCCGGATGACTGTCTGTGAGGAGTGTGGTGTGTTCTCCCTGTGTCTGCGTAGGTTTCCTCCGGGTGACTGTCTGTGAGGAGTGTGTTGTGTTCTCCCTGTGTCTGTGTGGGTTTCCTCCAGATGACTGTCTGTGAGGAGTGTGGTGTGTTCTCCCTGTGTCTGCGTAGGTTTCCTCCGGGTGACTGTCTGTGAAGAGTGTGGTGTGTTCTCCCTGTGTCTGCGTGGGTTTCCTCCGGGTGCTCCGGTTTCCTCCATCCATTCATTTACTATCATTAATTATTCTGGCAATCGATTCCTGAGACAACTCTGGTCTTCTATGATATGCTACATGACCACCTTGATCCAATATGGTGCCTTTCAAGATGGTGGCCATGTTCCCGACAAAGCCTAAAAGGGAAGCCCCCCTCACCCAGTACTCGCTGGGATATTCAGACATGTCATTTTCCATTTCATTTCTGAACTAAAAGTGTGCCCTGTGACTTTGTCTCACCCTTTATATAAACAGAGAGAAAGAGTTTTATTTGTAAACTCCACGTTAACGCAGAGTCCTGGCTGCAGCAATCCTGTTTGTGCAGCTAAAGCAACAGGGTCGGACGCACAGATGTTCAAACAAGCTGCATTCTGCAGCACGCAGGTGGCATAATTACGCTCTTCTTGGGACCCCTTGCTAAGAGACCCCTATTTAATGAACACATTCTGTAAAGCAGTAAACAAACTGGTACACAAGATCGGGGACTTTCTATTAGTCGTTTATTCTTTTATTAATTCATCTTCTGTAAGCTCTTCATCCTGACTTGGTGGGTCCAGCTGCACCCTGAACACAAAAACAGTCCATCACAGCACTCTTCATTAATGCACTTTAATATTTGTAGCTTTTGCTGATAATGTTTTAGTACTAAGTCTTTCTGCTACAATACTAGAAGATAGTATTTGAGAAAAAACTGATATTTATCTGGAAATTACTGGTAATAGTAAACTAAACATGCTTAATTTCTAAATTAAATGCTTCGACAGACTTTGATTTAATTTTGAAATATATAAAACATACAAATATGCATCTTTTGCCCTGAGGATACATCTTAAATGTACACAGTTAGGGTGTGTATATAGTTTGGTTCTCATGGTCCGGACCAAAAAAGAAAATGACTCAATGCTACATTTTAACCCTTGGTGCGTAGTGTGCTGAATTTACAATTCAAACAAAACAAGTAAAAATGAGCTGCAAATCAACTGGCATAACAATGTTTCCCTCGTGGTGTAACTCTGGTGATAGAGGATTCCTGGTGCGTGCATGTTCACACTGCTCAGAGTGAAATAAGTTTCTGTCCTGTTGGAGGCGCTGTGTTTGTCTCAAGTGAGTTTGAGAGCAGAGTGTGGATTGGTCAGAGCTGACCCCTTCCTTTATCAGAGGAACAATAAACACGGTCAATATGTTGATGTTATTTCTGTTCCTGTTTTCTAAATGAGTGTTTCTGAAACAAACAAACAAACATAAAGGAATATCTGGCTTTGTTTGACTGCAGTCATTACACAATAACACACACACAACACAAACACGTTGTTTATGCATTGATAAACAACAACACCGTTCCTGTCGCTAAGAGAGTAGTCCGTTACTCAAAGAAGTACTTGATTTTTTAAGCAGTCCTAGAAATACATGTTAGTGAATGCTCTGCAAGGAAGTGACCACTGCAGCAGGTGCTTTCCTGTTCCCTCGCCCTTTTCCAAAATCGATCTGTAGTTTTATTACAGTCTTTTAGCTCCTGTGGTTAAAGTGGCAGCTGGTGTGAGTTGGGGTCGGGATGGGAAAGAAGCCTTGCTGGCCGTCCCCGGAGGAGTGGCCCGACTGGGATTGAAATAAAGAGGCACGTCTTATCTGGCAAGCCACCCCACTTTCCTCCATCAGCGGGCAGACACATTATTGGCACTCCTCCCCAGCCTGGACGGAGCCAGCGGAGGATGGATAGAGGACAGGTCGCAGGGAAATGCCGGCAAATAAGAAAAAGCCCCCACCCTGCTCCAGCGTTCCACATCTTCCTGCGGGGGCAGAGATTACAGGAGGCGGAGAGCGTCCAAATTTTATCGCCTTCTCGCCTTTGGACCCACTGATCCCTTTCACAGGAGGTGTCCTCACTCGATTGGGCTGGAGATGTGGGTTTGTTTGACTTCTATTCAAACACCAGGCATGAAAAGTCTGGGGACATTTTCTTTTGCCATTTTTGGAGGAGTGTTAGATGCTGGAACTTTTCAATCAAGCACGGGAAAGCTGCTGGGGTATCCACCATGATTTGAACAGCATTTTGTTTCTACTGGGCTTTTACTTTCTAAGCTATTGTTAAAAGCATTGAAAAAAAACTGACGGCCTTTACTCATCTGGGAAGGCATTTCTGTCAGGATTTGATGGCACACATCCAAAAGATCATTAGTGAGATCTCTGTACAGATGATGGATGATGAGTTCTCGATTGCAAACACCACTCCAACTCAGCCCAGCATCACTAGATACAACAACAAATACACAGTGTATCAGGAAGTGCTGGAGCTGGGAATATCCACATAGAACTGTCCCTGTCTCTCTTTATATTTTAGGGCATAGTATTTATAGGGGACCGATTTGACCAAAGCATCTCACAGACGTTTCATGTGGTAACTTTTGGAAAAGTGGTATAATAAGCTGTATGACTTTAGAGGCTTAATTTGCCACCTCTGCCATCTTCTTCTGAGCAAGTATCTCCTTCAGCTCCCCTCCTCACTCTTCTGAGCGCTCCACTTTCAATAATTCACTGTTTTCTCAATCTAAGGTGCTGAATAGTTAATCGGCGCCAGTGCTGCAGGGCTTTGGATCTAGGTCCACCGCTCGAGCAGGCAGTCTGGCCACTGTGGAAGAACAACCACTTTCACTGGCTGACATTTTCCCAGCCCTGGCCTTTTAAATGGAAAACCTCCCGTGGAACTAACCGTGCTACCGCCTGCCCAATGACCTGCTTTACATCCCGCCGTGATCCAGCGACTCTTTAGAGGATGACGCTAAAGCTAAAGAGATGAGGTATTGGGGGGAGGGGGTATAGCCTTAAATAGGTCTGAGATTTTTTTTTATCCGAACCTGAATATAGCTCAAGATCAGTTTACCCGAGCATGACCCAGAGGGAGCTATAGAACGGAGTCTAGAATCCCAGACCCACAGACTTCTACATGAACCCAGATACATTCCAACACAGCTCCATTTTAATCCCAATATCACCTCGATGTAAATCTGAATACCACCAAATTAACACTCCTTCTTTTTGGAGGATAGTCTACAGCACCATGTGGAGACTCTGGGCCCAAATGTAGCACAGCATAATTCAAACTAAACAGTAATTGAAGCCCCCAAAAAGTGTTTAGGGTTCTGTATAGAACCATCTCCTTGTAAAACGGTCATTAGTATGAGTATAGTGTTAGTAAATCCTAGTATTTTTCATGCAATGTTGCCAGACATATATATATAATAATATATATAATATATATATATATATATATTGTACACATTGTATAAATCCTGGGAAATTATTGTAAAATGCCTACTAACTTATCTTGAGACTGGCCTGACTCATCTAAGAAAAGTTATCCAAACAGGACCGGACATCAGGAAGAGTCCAGTCCCATGGGGTCCAACAAATACGTCAAGTTCGTTGAAGTGAAGGGCAGTGCTGGGATTTGTAGCATTGCTAGCATCATTTGTAACATGGTGTTGGGAAATGAGGCGTCAGCAAAACAAAACCTTTCATAGCCCTCCCCTTTCTGAGTCAGCAGCTGCTGGGAGGATCCCTGACTAACAAGGTCCTCCACTGCTTACCGCCCCTCAGAGCAGGGTCCTCTTCAAACTAATGCTTCAGCATAGCTTACAGGACACTACAGGTTTGGGTCTGATTCAATTAGTTAAGCCCAGTGCCAAGTGTCTGCTATGGTGCTCTTCCACTGCATGGTACCTACATTATATCACTCGGCTAGGTTTGTTTTCCACCACCGCAGCTCCCACTTTGTCGTCTCAAACCGGGAACAGTGGGCTTTGGAAGCCACAACAACGGCGGCAGTAACGTTACATGGTGTTTACTCATGGTGTATTGGCGTGTTGTTGTTGTTGTTGTTTGGGACTGAACACAGCTCCGTCATCAGTTCAGACAGATCAGTAGAGTTTGTTCCTTCCTTGTTGCAGCGTCCAGCTCTCGCTGGATTCTTTCGTCGGCCACCGATCCAAGGAGCGTTTGAACCTCTTCAAAAGACCACGGCGTAATTTTACGAGCTGCCGTCGTGAGTCGGTTAAAAACAAACGTGATCTCTGCTGCAGCTGGAGATTTTACAGATGGAGAGTTGGTGCTGGTCGTCTGCGTTGCGTGGCGTAAAGTGATTCTCTCTTGACAATCAGCGCTCTGCAAGGTTTACACGCCACGGTTTAGTCCCTACTCGACTCGCTCTGAACCACGAGAGAACAGCCACTAAACAAGAACCCGCTTCCAGAACCAGAACCTGATTCACCTGGTGGAGAAGACAAAAGCCAAATAGAGTAGGAACCATGTGTAAAGCCTGTAGCTCTGGGCTGTGAAGCAGATGCACTGACTTCTGTGGAGGATTGGTCCAAGTGTAAGAATGAGCTGGACTGATATTCCTAACCTAGACAGAATACCCCCCTCATTGTGGCTGAATACAGTCACATCCTCACTGCAGTGTTTCATCAGTGTAAAGCCTATCATATAAGATCTAAGATGGCTACCACAGTTAAACTCAATATTAACACCCCTGATATTGGAAGACACACAGGAGAAGCGGATTCTCTGCCAGTTGGTGCTTCCTCGCAGAGGTGAGATGAGAATTTCTGCCTCCGCTCCTCGCTTTTTTTTATTCCTGGTTTTATAGCGCAAACATTAAACCGAGCAGAGCAATAAACAGATGCCGCTGACCTCATGAAAGCGTCTTCTCTCAGCGGTGAGCCAGAGTGGGATGTTTACGAGGCGAGAGGTGAGGCCACCTTGAGGAAACCCCAATCCTTCTGGACCTCAGATTTTCAAGGTTATGCTTGGAGTGCAGAGTAATGTCTCTGAAGACAGGCAAGGGTTTGAGTTCAGAAGGAAGGACGGGGTTTGTTAGAACAGGTTAGAAACATAGGCTTGGCACAGCATGGTTGCCGGTTCGATATCTGGTACTGCGAGGAAAAATGGGGGAGTGGGGATTGATGGAAGGAGCTATTTCACCTCCCTCAACATCCACGGCTGAAATGCCCTCGTGCAAGGCACCTAATCACTAGCGGGTAAACCAGTGATGAGGTGGTTGTCCGCCACTGTTCCTAATCACTAGAGTGTGTGTGTGTTCCCTTCAATAGATGGGTTAAACGTGAAAGTCAATTTGTGTTTTTCTGCTGTACACTATTGCTACATTTCACATGTTTTTCACTCTTCCATTCATTCATTTATTTATTTTTTCATTGTCTGTAATCCTTATCCAGTTCAGGGTCAGGATGGTGGTCCATTCACATTTTGAATCTCGCTGAGTCCTCCCACGGTCATTGGTAGGTGAATTGGCTACACAGAAGTGTCTGTAGGTGTGAGTGTGTATGTGTGTGTGTGTCACCCTGTGAATGACTGGCGCCCCCTCGAGGGTATGTTCCTGCCTTGTGCCCAATGATTCCGGGTAGCCTCCAGACCCACCGCGACCCTGAACTGGATAAGGGTTACAGACTATGAATTAATGAATTATATTATACTTTTTGTAACACAATCCTTGTTTCTATCCCTCCACATGGAGAACCAACCCAACCTGCCCCAGGTTCACTTAGCCCCCCAACCCCACCCCCACCCCCACCCCACACCACCCATCATTTCAAGCCTGGGATGTGAAGGGGACAGCATGCAATTTTAAATCAAATCAGCAGGGGCTTGGGCTTTTTCAAAGCCATGGAGACTCGACTCGCCTGGTGGAAAGGGTGGACGTGATTATCAGGTAGGACCTGGGGATTGTTTCAGAATCCCTCCTGGGTTATTTTCTTTTGTTCATGAAAAGCTTGTTAGGGTTATAAGGCAGCCCTCGGTCGAGTGAATGGGCTCCGAGTCCGTCTGTCAGCCCGACGTGCCCAGGCGCTTTGAACGCTGCCTTTGTGTGGGAATGAATGTCCGTCTCCCGTTTCGCAGTAAGCCGAAAGGAGGTCTGCTTAGCGAGATTGTGATTATGCCACGACAAGGCAGCTTTGCTCTTTATTTTTGGCCTCAGTGAGTGTGGGTGTACTTCCACCAGTTCTTTTCTTGTCCTGTAGGGGGAGCTCTGCCATTGGAAACAACCTCAGCCCCCTCCCCTCTGCATGCAGAAGCCAAATAGAGGGAATTGCAGGCTGTTTGCGCTGAGCTTCCACTCCTCGTACCTCTGGTTTACATGCCTTTTCATTCCTCAATATCCCTGCTATTGAAAACACACACACACACACACACACACACACACACACACACACACACACATACAAAATGGCAGGAATGAATAACAACGTCCCTGACGGATTTACTGCTGAATGAGGCTGTGTTACAGAGAAGGGGGGGCTAGAGAAGAGCGGCCCTGTGACCCCCCCCACCCCCACCCCACCCTCTCAGAGCGACAGAGACAGCAGGAGACAGAGTGCTTCCCTCTTGAAGATGATATTACAATATCATCCTGCCATGGACCACATTGCCGCACACATCTCAGCTTCTGTGACTCACCACGGCCTGTCCATCACATCCTACCCGCTCCCCACTGCTCCAAATTCACTCCCCCACCTCTCCCACCATCACTCCAGCTTGTGTCATGTACAGAATAATGATGCGCCACTGTTTACACATCATCAGCTAGACAAACTTTGGCTGGTTGTGTTTTTTTTTTTTTTTTTTTTTTTTTTCAGTGCACCGTAGCGCAGAGGAGCCATTACATATTTAACATTAGGTTTAAAGCATTACTAGGTATAATTTTTTTCTTAAAATACAGCTTCAAATAGAGCCTCTGTTGTTGCTACTCTGGGCTCAGAACTGCAGAAACGGCACTATGTAACTTTCAAAGTACGGTAGGAAACCACCCATCAACTCCCTCCTCCTTCTTCTTGATTTCAGGACAGTGCTGTGAAAGTGAATTACAAAATGCAACTGTAGGGGGAGCCCAGGAGCAAAATGACCATATCTTACATATGTGTAAGGTACATATGTGCTCAACACACTTGGAGGAGAATGCTATTTCCCACTGTGAAATGTCAGCGCGTCATCGTAAGCACTGTTTGGGTTGAGAGCAAGTAGACACCCTCCCTCCAGTGGAGGACAGTGCTAAACAGGGACAGAGATGAAAATAGTGGACGTCTGTGGAAGCATAAGGAAACTAAGAGAGCTTGGTTATGTCAGAGAGAGAGAGAGAGAGAGAGAGAGAGAGAGAGAGAGAGAGAAGGTGGAGGTAGGTGCTGAATGTAAGCTTTCCTCTGAGCCAATTCAATATGCACATTGTTTTCCCTCGCAGTCAAAACCTGGGCTTGATGCGGAATCCCCTCGACGACGACAAAGGAATTATTCTCACGTTATTCGCAGTTTCAAACAAATTTCACTCGGCACTCGCTTATTTGTTCCTCTGCTCATACAGAGGGAGGGGAGGAGTAAGTGAGAGAGAGAGAGAGAGAGAGAGAGAGAGAGAATCGAGGGAGAAGATGGAATGAAAAAAGACATGCAATTATTCTTGCAGCTCCCCCCTTTTTTTTAATGAAATGCAGAAGTAATTCCCCTGTGAAAGAGGCAGTAATTGCCCAAACAGTGTTATAATGTGACAATCGTGGTAGAACAAAGTATGAAATTGCAAGGGATTTTAATCACGGGTAATTCTCGCAAGGAGCTTGACAAGTTAAGATAGTTTAAAATAAAAAATAAAAAAGGTCTCGTAAAAAATAGGGTTCTGTCAGTGTGTCGAGAGGAGAAGCACATTGGTGGGTTGCTAGTCCTCACTCTGGTCCTCCTCAGCATTAGCATGCTAAATTTAACAGGCGTCATACTCCGAGAAAATTCACATCAAAATTAGTCAGGTTTTTATCTTCTGTAACTTGGCCTCAGCACAAAAGCTGCGGAGCTGAGGAATGACGCCTGCTGAATTTGTGCTGCTATCATTTACCGTTAGAAAAGACTGAACCCGTGAAACTGGAGCTCACCGGAGTCACAGAAACAGCAGAAAACCGCAGGGAAGATGATCTCAGAACAAGTTGTAATTACACAACACTGTAACCCACTCTGTACACGACTCGTTTTTCCACAACCTCAGTTCAAGGTAGTTTCCTGTTCTCACGTCATAAGTGGTGGTGCTCAAAGCGAGGTGTGATTGGTCCGTATAAGGAGTGTTTCTCAAACTGAACAGTGTGAAAACTGTGCTGTGGAGCTATGGCCATATCACCCCCCAGTGGACAAAACAGCAGAGACTGGGAAAGCGTATGTTTGAGATTCATTAACCTGCTTTTGAGGATATGAACCAGTTACTCAGGAGGTAGTCCTCACCAGCTCTAGGTGTGTGTATTTAGTTTTACACACACGACTAATTCATGCTGAAGCTTGATGTATTTTGAATACGATCGAAATATTTTGTTTAGAAAATATATTATGAATCTAAATGAATTTCACAAATTAATATATATTTTACTATAATTGTGCCCTAGATATTCACAATATTTCTCCAAATTGCTTCATCTTAATAAGTAGTGATCTTACAATCATGATGTGTGCTTGTGTCCACTGGTGGCGCTATTTCCACAAAAAATTTGTTATGTACTCACAGATTAACTGCAAAATCATGCTACACAAACACAAAACACAGCATTTCTAATCTTTTGGAGCTTACATGTGTGTTTGCGGGTTAGTGTTAGGTGGAAGCTATAGCATTAAGAAAACGTAAAAATTAAGGAAACATCTTTGAGTTGCCAGAAATTCACTTGATCATTCACAATTATATTTAGTACATTGCATCATGTTAACTTCATTTTTGGGGCAAAGGACTGTAGCCCTGATTTATTTTCTACACATTGATCTGCTTGTGAATAAGCAATGAATATGAAATCAAATAAAACAAAAAAGTCACAACAGCACATTAGGTGTTAACCAAGGGTTTGGCATCAACTACAAAGTTATAATTAAGGTGTGGGGTCACTGCGGTCGTGCTGGGGGGGGGGGGTATTCTGAAGTAAACTGATACTAGGAGGAAAGTAAATGAAGGAAGTTTCTAAATGCCAAGGGGTTATTTGGGGTAACAAGGCAGTAAAACGACATTTGAAGACATAAGAGCCTCATGGAGTTGGTATCTGCCCATTACTTACAGACTCCTCTGATTTACTCTCCTGCCCATGACACAGCAGTGAAATCTAGTGCGGGTTTCTTTGTACTTTACCCTCGTTACTCCAAACCGAATGAGATATTTTACTACGCCCCTCTTCATTTTAATAGCTCGAGGCTGTTGGGGTTTGAAAACAGGGGAAAGATGATGCTCCCATTCCTGAGCAGCAAATTCCTGGATATCAGATTCATTTCACAGCAGAACTGTGCCAGGAGTCTGGCTTCGAGCTGTTAAGAAAACATTTAAACATGGTTCTGCTTTGGTCAAAAACACCCAGAAGCAACTTACGGATCTAATGAAAACACCAGGGCCAGGATAGAGCCACAACTCACACCGACAGGGGTAATGTCCTCTCAATATTCAAGTGACCACATTGACACTTTTGTACTCTTTGAAGCTGGTTTAGGAAACCAATCCAATAATAATCAATAACACCCCACTAAATATACACTAAAGTCTACACTAAAGCCACACTGAGACAAAACTAAACTTAGAAATAGCGAGTGAATGCACAGTCCAAGTCGAGTCAGTTCACACTGCTTCATTAGTCACTTTCTTAGAGTTCAAAGACAGATGAGACGACAAATCAAATTAAGAATGGGTCAGGGTATACTTTGGTAGATACATGCCTTCTTTGTGTGGAAGGATAGACTGACAGAACAGACTATTTCTACAGGCCCTTTAGTGGCCTTACTGTAAGTGGAATAGAAATCAACAGACATAATTAGCTTTTTCCTGTTGCTGATAGAGGAGTCCTGGCGTGTGCATGTTCACACTGTGCAGAGTGAAATAAATCAGAGCAGAATCAGAGCTCTCTGTGTGCTCCATGTCTCCTATCACTGTAGAAACAATGCACAAGACTTTCTGTCCTGTTGGAGGCACTGTGACCGCTTCTGAGTGAGTGTGAGAGCTGATCCAGAGCAGAGTTTGGAGCGGTCAGAGCTGAACCCTGTTGTATTTAATCAGAGGAACGATAAACACAGACCATATGCTCATTACATTTCTGTTCCAGTGTTCCTACATCCAGAATGGCCATTTCTGATCTCAACAAAATAAATATTTAAGAATGTCCAGCTTAGTTTGACTGCGGTCATTACTCATCCAACACATGCACAACATCAGTGACACATCACACTGCTAACAGAGGACAGGACACGTCCATTCTGGACAGAGCAGGAAGGGTTTAACTTGGATCTGTTTATTTAGTACTAGTGATTCAGCCTTAGACAACACCTAGAGTCCTAAAGCCACTATCTCGGTTCAGATGGAGGTGTTTAGGGCATTGTTATTCATGCCACATTCACCCACAGTTTAATGTTAGCATATTCCAAGAGGTACAGTACCAGTCAAAAGATTGGACACATCTCCTCATCAGTGATTGGTGGAGTAGAGCTAGTCACTGTATAGAGCTATGTACCAGCACCTACCTCTGCACAACCCCAGTTACTACATAATTCCATATGTGTTCCTCCATAGTTTAAAGTCTTCCAAATTAATTTACATAGAAAATAATAAGAAAACAAAGAAAAACGTCTCCAAACTTTTGACTGACACTGTATTCCCTGGTTATCCAAGAAGCTGAAATCTTAAAATTCTCAGGAATGTGCTTCTGAAAGAAGCACCTACTGCAAAGAAGAGTGGGAGAAGGCTACAGCTATCGGTCAGTGCGAATGGTCACAACCTCTGTGTAAGGAATTCTTGCATGAGAACTGAAAGGATCAAAGAATGCATTTGGAAAGAAAGAAAGGCTCCTCTGTTCTTTAATCAGTGTGAAACCACGGGAGGACCACCACTGGCCTGTCTAAACCTCGCTGATCAAACAGCCTGGCCTAAGATCTGTCAAGGGCTTTCAACGTTGGCAGACAGACAAAGTTGTCTCTGTCAATAACCGCGCTGGGCCTGGGCCGGTCGGGGAGTCTCTCCACGGTGTTGGCGGCGTTCTTTTCTGTTCAGTGGTTTTATTTTTGGGGAGGTGTGGGTGACATCTCCGTCTCCGGGTCGGCAGACATCAGGTGGCGCCTTGTTTTTCATTCATGAATGTATTATGTTCCTAATGGAGCTGAATCAAACCCATCAGGCAAAGCCAATGCCCTGAAACTGGCGTGATGTGCCCTTGGCTCAAGCCGTGCATAGACCAGAAGCACAGCGCCACACGATACCCGCAAGAGGCAAAATAAGAGCTCGCTAATTGCTCTGCAGAAATGTCAGGCCAAATCCCTCACAGCTGGAGCTCCTAACAGACACCGAAACCCACCCTCCCCTTGTGTCTCATGCTCTGTCTTTCCCCTCTCATTTTCAGGGCCTCTCTTGGTGACTCTGTCTTGAGCGCTTGCCAGAGGTTTGTGCCGGTCGTCTGGAGGGAACAGGTTCCTTGCTGTAATCTCAGACACACAGGGGCTCAGTGCAAAGGGATAATTGGAGTGCAGTGGTGTACTGAAGCCTTTAAACACAGGCAGAATACTCTCTCAGCCACTGCTGCCGCTGCTCTCTCTTCAGAGACGGCCAGCTAGACTTCAGCGGAGCTGCTAAAACTGAGCCCTGGTGCAAGGGTCTTCAATGTCTTTGTCGACAGATTTGGTCCTTGTCTTAAGAGTTCTCTGAAGAGTCCTTTTTCACCTTTCTTTCCAGCGGCCTTTTCTTCCTCCCTCGTTTCCTCTGGGAGGAGGTGGCTGTCGAGGAAGAGACAGCGAACGTGTTTATTTATCTGTCTCTGGCTGTGCCACTAGGACGGCAAGTCTTTGTCCTGTGGGAGAAGACTTTTATGTCACGGGGAGCAACAGCGTCCTTCTCCTTACCTTTTCATTTCCCATCCTCCTGTATCTTGTCTCTCCCTCTCTCTGGATGTTCATCTCCGGGTTCTATAATTAGGTTGCTTTCAGGCGCAGAGGCTCGGCATCTATCATGTCACTAATGCACGCGTCTTAACAAAGAGGGGGAAAATCTTAAGCGTGTTGTAGAAGATTGGTCTGATGATTGAGGAGCTGCATGGATTTGTTTATACAAGCCTTGGTAATGGATGTTTCATCGTTTGGAGTAATGGCAGGAGGTTGAGGAGATACAGAGAGAGACAGAGGGAGAGAGAAGAGAGGGAGGATGGAACAGATGCAGAAAACCCACTTCTACAAAAGCACTGTGAGAATACCCCGGCGTTCCAAAAAAACACCATGTCGTAGCTTATATTGACAGCGCTCTGCGAGGCTAAGCGAGTTTGGCTGGCTGCTGAAAACGGCGCGAGGAAAGTGCCGAGGCCGCTCTTAAGTACTTGCGTGAGATTGAACTGGAAGCAGCGAACTGCAGTCCGCCTTCTTGTTTTATTTGCATGTCAGACCGCATTTGCGATGACTGCCTTCCTTGGGGAAGCTGTGCCACAAAAAGAAGACGACGAAGAAGCTGGGGGATAAAAAAAAAGAGAAAAAGCCTTCCCGGCTTCCAAATAGAAAGCTCATTCTAACGTTAAGCCCCAGCTTTCTGAGCCCCAGCCTGTGCCTAATTAGAAGTGAATGCTGGGAGACGGTCTTATTAATTCTCACTGACATGTCCTCCCAATGCGATCCTGAAGGACTAGTGTGTCTTGTCCCCTAGCTTGGAGGTCCTCGCCCATCCTCGTGGAGTGATATATTTAAAGCTTGCCGTCCTCCCTCTCGGGCCGGTGTGCTCTTCGCTTCGGCTTCTATCACCATTTTTATTTTAAAGGCGATGGGACCCGCTGCCTGAACATAATACAATGGGGTTGTAATGGTTTATGAGGATTTCTCAGCTCCCTGCATTGTAAATCTGGGTGCCAGCCTCCCTGGTGGCAGGGCCCCAGTCTCCAGTAGCCAAGTTTAATGGCCTGCCAGCCGCATCAACCTAAATATCGATCTCCACTTCCCCTCCCTCCATCTTTCTTTAACCCAAGCTGCCCATAAGTCATGTACATTTATGAGCGAGCAGGCTGCTGCCTTCTGTTCCACTGCGGCACGTTCGTTTTAGGCTTTGCTTGGTCTAATCTTCTGAAAAATGAAATGCATAATTCACTCTTTACCGTAGCTAATGTAGTTAACAAGTAGTCAGTGCATTCAATGCATCAATTATTACATAGGATTGGGATAATCTACGAACCCACACACAGTGAAACAAAACCACCAAGTTCCTGTGTGCTCCCAGAAAACCTTGGATAACATTTCTGACGTCAAGTGCAGAGACTTTAGGATTGCCCCGCCTCCGCCACCTAAAAACCAGAGCTTCTGCTCCTCGCTCCTCACTGCTGTGCGCTCGGGGTCGGGGTGAACAACGAGCGGCTCATTATCATTTAAAGGAACAGGTGCTGAAAGCAGGCATTCTGAACAGGGCTGTTTACACAGGGGCGCTTCATTTAATTAAAAACCAGTTCCACTGTGGAGAACAGAAGTAACATGTCTCCTGTAAACCATGAAGCCATGTGAAATTAAATAAAATTGTAAGCTACAAACAATGTAAATCTATCCTTGAAGTTTAAGCTCCGGTTTGTGAAAGGGTTTTCAGATGTGCAATGTACGAAACCTCTTTTGGAAATAGTTGGTATCTAATCTATTATAGCTTCACAGTTCCAGTGTAAAACTAAAAATCCACAAATATACACACACCAAACATCGCATTTTCACTTCACTCAGAGAAAATGCTGTAAATAAGACATTTTGCCAAATTATTCCCTAAACCTTGCCCCTGCTGAACTCCCACATTATTCTTGGCTTTTGAAATGCGAAGGGTTGTAAAACTTAAGTGGCTGCTTTGCGTGTGGTTGATACTCTCCCGCTCCGTGCCCTGGCCTCCAACATTTCACGCTGCTCCATTTGTGTTCGAGCCGCATGCATAAGCAGTGTGTTCTCCACTTGTATCAAAGCTCCATAGAAACATTATGCTTCACAGGGCAGTTTTCTTCTCCTTGTCTCTTGCCTCTTTCTTTGTGACTCATCCCTACTCCCCCCATCATTTGCTGCTATTTATTCTGGCCAAGCATCGTGATGAAGGTTTTTGGAAGGCGAAAACTCATGCCTTTGTCCTGTGAACACACAAATACCAAAATCCTCCCCCCTTATTGGCCACTGATTTGATTTGGGAAAGGGTAGATGCAACACTTGCTGATGATAAGGGCTCTGCTTCCAAAATACTCCATGCTACAAAGTACTTTAAGTTCCAGGGGATCTCTCCCTAAGTCTATTGCTACCTTTCCACCTTTCCACCATTGCCACCTTTCCGGTCGAGTAGAGTAGGTACCTTGCAGTGGGAAATCCCCATAAGGCCCATGTCTAAGCCAGGACAATGCATGTGTGTTTTCAGGGCAAGGGAAGAGAGGGCCCTAGAAGTTATCTGGTGGATCTACATGACGGTTCTTAACTTCTAACACTACAGGTCAAAGGTCAAAGCCTTGTGTGTTTGAAGGTCAGTGGACGGTCAGTGTGGAAGTCATGGTGTGCTCTGGTTCCTGTCAGTGAGGGCGTTCAGGAGATGATTCACATCATAAGCAGTGACCTCACCTAGGAGAGCACCATCATCTTGGTTTTCACTCAACCCCCGAATCCCAAGAAGGAGCAGGTATCACTGCGTCCAGCGCTGTTTGCTTACCCCTGCTGTGGGCGGCTGTGACATTTAAAGCTGGGACTTAATAAAAGAAGCCTCTGGTTGCCCGGCGCTGCTGTCTTTCAGACAATAATTTGTGGGGTTTGAGGAGGGAAGGGAAACACGAGGGAAATTAAGATGTCATCTCACTTCATTCCTGGCAGAGGAGGCCGATTCGACATCAGTCCCACACTGCTTCCTGCTTTCCACGATTTTATAGTTTGGGTCCGGTTCTGACTGGTGAACTGTTTGAAGATCAATATTAATGTGGTGCTCACACCTCACTCAGGCTATTGACCACCAGACACTAACACCTTTAGTCATAAGGACTAATGGCTAAGAATGCACTCCAAGGTAAGATGGAAGTATCAGCCTCAGTGACAACACAGGAATGGAATAACAATGGGGGACGGATGGAGGATAATTGGAGGGGAATAAAGAGACTTCTGCCTGTAATTACTTGTCAGTTTGTGTTTATTTTGGATCATTTTTGT
The DNA here is from genome assembly GCF_029633855.1 of Hoplias malabaricus. Lineage (NCBI taxonomy): Eukaryota > Metazoa > Chordata > Actinopteri > Characiformes > Erythrinidae > Hoplias > Hoplias malabaricus. Next base: position 20,595,726 of record NC_089804.1, on the reverse strand, counting down.
ATGAGTCTCTGTCCAAAGAAAGGGATCATGAAACCGCCACTGGGTAATTCATTAATTTCCTTTAACATCTTCATCCTGTTCACACACTCACCCAGTCACTCACACACTCACCCAGTCACTCACACACACACACACACACACACACACTTGTGGACAGTTGAAAACACTTACCCAGTAAGAGGAAACAAGACAACCTGAAGGAAACCCACTCCTCAAAGTCACCAAAGACAGGGATTGAACCCAGGACCTCGAGACACTGAAGCTTTGTGGCAGTGACCAAGCATGTGATCACCGTTTTGAAACTGGACCAAATCACACTTGAATTTATCTAAACGCCCAGGAGACCTGTGAAGGACTGGCGCCCCCTCCAGGGTGTATTCCTGCCTTGCGCCCAATGATTCCAGGTAGGCTCTGGACCCACCGCGAACCTGAACTGGATAAGGGTTACAGGCAATGAATGAATGAATGAATAAACGCCCAGGAAATTAAAGTCGACCACTGCTTAGAAAGTGATCCACGATGTAAGGAACTAGTTTTCAGTTTGTCACCTGTTCTGTCCCCATCACCCACTCTTTAGATACGAGTCAACTTTCAGGACACAGGCCCAGCTCCACAGTGTCATCTGTCACAAAATAATCGAGTGGGTATTGCATTATTACCAATTACCCGCCCAGAGGACACACACACACATTACTTTAGAGGTAAACAACAGCTTCCTCGTGCCTGGTAAGCACAGCATTAGACACGCCTCGGCTTACGGCTCGTCAGAGGCGTCCGTATCATCCTCAATTAAATCAGCAGCGTCGCATACTTATTCAGGTCTACTGATTAGTGCTGGATGCCGTCGCAAAAATGTCAGCGTAGTCATTGACAAAGCAGCCAGTAAATCATGCCAAGTAGTGGCACCCCTCGACTTATTATTAGGCCTCTGATGCGTGAGGTGTTGCATTCCCTCTTGTAAATCTGCCGTAAAACTTTTTATTTTCCTCCACCCTGCTTCTCCTAATTAGCACACCAAGCCGAAACCAATGGCCAAACCAGCTTAAGCGATTATGCCAAAGTGATCTGATGCACTGTCTTCTACCTCTGTACTCAATTCAACAAAGATGCCATCGTCACTAGAGAGGCAGAGCCCTCGCTGCAAAAACCAGGAATACCAGCAAAACCCAGAGGAGAGTGGGGGAGGGGAGGGGGGCAGGGAATGATGCTAATGGGAAGAGACACCCTCAGCAGCTTGCATTTAATTAATCTCCAGTCCTCTACTTCTTTCTTATTTTCCTCTGCTGTCCTCTCGGCGTGGCAGTGACTTCAAAGCCTGTCCTCGCTTCCTCCCTCCGACTGCGGGGAAATGAAGAGGAGTCGGCAGGAAAGGCTTGCGAAGATTTGTACTGAACAGACTTTGCTGATATCAGCAGGCGCGTGCCAACTGGCGCGATTTATCAGACGACACGCAATGAGATCTCATTTTTTAATACGTCCGCCCCTTTTCGGATTGAGCCTCGACTTTGTATTGAATTTCCATAAACAAGCTGGGGCCAGAACGGAAAGCATCTTTCGGGCTCTCCTGGTTTACTCTGGGCTGGCAGTTCTGGTGAGAATTAGACTCATTTTGGGTGTAGTCTTGAGCCAAAGAGAAAGTCTAGATCTGTACAAATGAGCCACTGAATTTAAGGTAACACAATTAAAGCCTCAGAAGTGCTTTCACCCCTGTGTAAACAGCCCTGTTCAGAACGCCGCTTTCAGCACCTGTTCCTTTAAATGATAATGAGCCGCTCACTGTTCACCCCGACCCCGAGCGCACAGCAGTGAGGAGCGAGGAGCAGAAGCTCTGGTTTTTAGACGTTTTTGCTCTGTTCTCTTTCTTCTCCGTTCTCGTTTTCTCCGTTTTTACTCAGTGTTCTTATTTTTCCGCACTCGTTGTGTAACCTCGTCTTTGCGCTCTCACATTAACGTGGGTCTAGCGCTGTGATTGGACAGACTCAGATGAGAGGGCGGGGCCATTCTAAACTCTCTGCACTTGACGTCAGAAACAGAGCAGAACCAGAACGGCTCGTTTCATCCCATGTTTTCTCACTCAAGCATCACACTTAAAACTGACTGGGGTCTTGTTTCACTGTGTGGGGGTTGGTGGACTCCAGGTGCCCACATTAATGAGCATCTTCACTGACTCTCCAGCGTGGCGTTCTAGCCGCTCCTCGTCAAGTCGGTGAAAGCTACGTGCTCTGCGTCTGCCATCAGAAAAACAGTAATCACCCCATTGCTTTTGCATTTAAGCCCTTGAATAATGTAGTCCCTCCCAGCGTGACAGTTAGCGCTTAATTAAACCACATCGCTGGAGGATCTCCTGAGGAAGTCGGCGGCGTGTCTCTAAATCACGTACAGTCTGCCTCACTCAGTCAATCGTTCATGACCTGAATAGATCGACTCTCTGCGGTCTGAGGGACGTGGGCGGCTGTCGGTTTGTGCCGTAGTCACACGCGGGACGGTTATATTAATGCAGCGTTTATCAATGGTGGAGATGCTGGGAACGCCTTTCACCTTCATTATGTAGTGTGGGAATTTATATGCACGGCATCTAAGCAATCGGTATCCTTATTGATTTCTGGAGTGATTTAATAGTAGCTCTCAACAAGCGTGGAGATTACACCGTTTAAACGCGGCCCTCACTTGGGTGTAATCACAGCACCCACCATGGGCCACTGAGGTTAATTGTTGAGTTTGTTTCTCCTAAGAGTGTGTAATATTTTCATATTTTAAGGAACGTGAAGGTAAACAGCCTGAGGCTCGGCCGGCCGGCCCACTGCCCCCCTCTGTCGTTTGTCTTCCTGCTATTACCAACAGTGACTGGAGACTGTGATGTTGTTTGGGAGTAATTAGCTCCTTTGGAATGAATCTTATTGAGGAATGAACTACTTCTCCATTCTCCCAAAAGTTTATCTGGGGTTAGAGCGCTGTGGTTAATGCCTCCGCCTCACAGCTCTAGGGTCTCAGGGTCTGGGGCTCCATTCCTTCCTCGGGTCACGGTCTTTGAGGAGATTGGTGTGTTATTTTGGGTGCTTCAGCTTGTCCTCAGCCTCACTGTGTGCATTCCATATTATGCAAAACTAATACAATGTATTTGTTAGAATTATCTAGGGTGACCAGAAGTCCTCTTTTACCCGGACATGTCCTCTTTTTTAGACTTAAAAAAATGTCCGGGCAGAATTTCACAAACGTCCGGGATTTTGTTTTTCTAGAGCTTACATATAACTTTGAGAAGTTTCGTTCACAAACTAGTCCCGCCCTCCCCTACTCCGATTGGTTCGCTTGAGTGAGAAGGGGGCGTGGTGAAGTAGCCTAAAATCTTCTGATTTGACGGTCTGACTGTAGAGCTACCGTTATTGGTCAATAACCTTCTCTGTAAACATTTAATTGGTCAGTCTCCACGTCAGTAATCCTTGTTTACGTCAGGCAAGCTCATGTACCTACCCTCATCTCGAGCAGCTATGCCGGAACGTAAATGTAAGTTCTCGGATGAACTGAAAAAGAAATTCCCATGTTTTCCCATGTGTAGCAAATAAAGGTGCAAAGGACCTAAAAGCACACATAGGTTCAGCTAAGAATACAACGGCAGTGAAGGGCAAGAGCTCATCACTCCACTTCACTTCACTGACTACCCTTAGAAGTGTTAAAATCTATGTTATTAAATGGTTAATTAGAATGAAAGCATGTTACAAGTCATAAATACATACATTTAGATTTACAGCATTTAGTAGACACCCTTATCCAGAGCGACTCACAAAAGTGCTTCGTGTTCAGGCAGAGTGTGTATCCTCGCTCGTACAAACAGGTCCAAAATTCTCTTGAGCTCAGACACTTGTCAGAACAAGGGCCTGTGCTGATACCTAGAAGGAACAAAAGGCAGTACACAGCATCTAGTCAGTGTTCATACCTAGAAAGAAAGGAGTTAAGTGCAGTATAAGTGCAGTATGGTCTGTTGCGCTGAGCACTGGGCCACAAAGTGATGGGTCTTCAGTTTGCGTTTGAAGACCGCGAGAGAGTCCTCTGTTGAAAGCCAGTGAAAGGTTGTTGCACCAACTGGACGCTGGGACTGAGAGGAGCCTTGACGCTAGTCCTCCATGTGTTTTTATGGATGGTGGGTCGAGGAGAGCTGTACTAGTAGCTTGAAGGGCTCCAGGTGCTGTCCACCTCTTGACCAGGGCCATAAGGAAGGGAAGGGGCTGGTCTGTTCTTGGCTTTGTAGACAAGCATGGCTACAGGAAGCCCGCGTAGAGAATGGCAAGGTCAGTATTTGGCAAGATCTGAGGTTTAACTGTGTAGATTGACATGGGTTCACTATTTGGCAAAAAGCAGGTCACTGTTGCCCTTTCTGTCTGTGAGTTATAGCAGGTTACTAATGAATCTTACAGTGTTTACAACCTAATTAATAGCCCGTTAAGGACAGTAGTTAAAGGTAGGTTGGGACACACACACACACACACCCACACACACACAGTGTTGGTTTCTGTCAGGTTGTATAGAAACGGTAGAGCTGCTGTTGGCTTTGATCAGCCGCTGAACGCCTGAGATGTGAGACGTCGTTTTTCTCCACAATCTCGCAGCTGTCCATCTGCAGAGCGGCTGCAGCGGGCCTGCGTCTGTCAGGTGTTAATTTCAGATCTGGATACGGTGCGGTGAGGTCCGGACACCGCTTCGTCCTGTCCTCCCTGTCCAATGTCCCACCCCTCACCGTCCCGTCCCGTCTCGCCGTGTTCGTCCAGATGAGAGGAGACAGCTGTCGCTTTGGAAATGAACTGTGGAAAACCTAGTGCTGCTCATCCAGGGAGAATCACACAATGTCCCCACTGGCTGCTTTAACCCAGCACACACACTGACTTTCTTGCTCTTTTCTTTCCACCCAATGCATCAGTACTCTTATAATCTGCTCCACTGCTGTTCCTCGCTCTTGTTCTATATAATGGAATAGATAAATAGGGAGAGCGAATAATAGCTCGACCCATTCTCTCCTCTTTCCACATCAGCTGCAAATGGAGTTCTCAATGCTACGCTCATGCGGACTTTTGTGAAGAGTAACCCCGTGTTCACATTAGTGGGTCGTTAATATCACTCCAAGTTCCTCTCTTGTGTGGAGTGCTCATTGTCCAAAAATATACATCTACATACGTACAATATCAGGTCTACAATCCGTTTTAAAACATTTTTCTGCAATGTATAATTCATTCATTAAATAATTCATTCAATGTCTGTAACCCTTATCCAGTTCCGCATCGCGGAGGGTTCGGAGCCTACCCGGAATCATGTGGCTCAAGGTGAGAACACACCCTCGAGGGGGCGCCAGTCCTTCACAGGGCGACACAAACTCACACATTTTGTGTCGCCAATCACTTACCAACATTTGTTTATTTTTTTTTGATACCACACTCCTGGGTTTCCTCCGGGTGACTGTCTGTGAGGAGTGTGGTGTGTGCTCCCTGTGTCTGAGTGGGTTTCCTCCGGGTGACTGTCTGTGAGGAGTGTGGTGTGTGCTCCCTGTGTCTGAGTGGGTTTCCTCCGGGTGACTGTCTGTGAGGAGTGTGGTGTGTTCTCCCTGTGTCTGTGTGGGTTTCCTCCGGGTCACTGTCTGTGAGGAGTGTGGTGTGTTCTCCCTGGGTCTGCGTGGGTTACCTCCGGGTGACTGTCTGTGAGGAGTGTGGTGTGTTCTCTCTGTGTCTGTGTGGGTTTCCTCCAGGAGACTGTGTGTGAGGAGTGTGGTGTGTTCTCTGTTTCTGCGTGGGTTTCCTCCGGGTGACTGTCTGTGAGGAGTGTGGTGTGTTCTCTCTGTGTCTGCGTGGGTTTCTTCCAGGTGACTGTCTGTGAGGAGTGTGGTGTGTTCTCCCTGTGTCTGTGTGGGTTTCCTCCGGGTGACTGTCTGTGAGGAGTGTGGTGTGTTCTCCCTGTGTCCGCGTGGGTTTCCTCCAGGTGACTGTCTGTGAGGAGTGTGGTGTGTTCTCCCTGTGTCTGCATGGGTTTCCTCCAGGTGACTGTGTGTGAGGAGTGTGGTGTGTTCTCCCTGTGTCTGCGTGGGTTTTCTCCGGGTGACTGTCTGTGAGGAGTGTGGTGTGTTTTCCCTGTGTCTGTGTGGGTTTCCTCCAGGAGACTGTGTTTGAGGAGTGTGGTGTGTTCTCTCTGTTTCTGCGTGGGTTTCCTCCGCGTGACTGTCTGTGAGGAGTGTGGTGTGTTCTCTCTGTGTCTGCGTGGGTTTCTTCCAGGTGACTGTCTGTGAGGAGTGTGGTGTGTTCTCCCTGTGTCTGTGTGGGTTTCCTCCGGGTGACTATCTTTGAGGAGTGTGGTGTGTTCTCCCTGGGTCTGCGTGGGTTACCTCCGGGTGACTGTCTGTGAGGATTGTGGTGTTTTCCCTGTGTCTGTGTGGGTTTCCTCCAGGAGACTGTGTTTGAGGAGTGTGGTGTGTTCTCTCTGTTTCTGCGTGGGTTTCCTCCGCGTGACTGTCTGTGAGGAGTGTGGTGTGTTCTCTCTGTGTCTGCGTGGGTTTCTTCCAGGTGACTGTCTGTGAGGAGTGTGTTGTGTTCTCCCTGTGTCTGTGTGGGTTTCCTCCGGGTGACTGTCTGTGAGGAGTGTGGTGTGTTCTCCCTGGGTCTGCGTGGGTTACCTCCGAGTGACTGTCTGTGAGGAGTGTGGTGTGTTCTCTCTGTGTCTGTGTGGGTTTCCTCCAGGAGACTGTCTGTGAGGAGTGTGGTGTGTTCTCTCTTTGTCTGCGTGGGTTTCTTCCAGGTGACTGTCTGTGAGGAGTGTGGTGTGTTCTCCCTGTGTCTGTGTGGGTTTCCTCTGGGTGACTGTCTGTGAGGAGTGTGGTGTGTTCTCCCTGTGTCCGCGTGGGTTTCCTCCAGGTGACTGTCTGTGAGGAGTGTGGTGTGTTCTCCCTGTGTCTGCGTGGGTTTCCTCCGCGTGACTGTCTGTGAGGAGTGTGGTGTGTTCTCCCTGTGTCTGCATGGGTTTCCTCCAGGTGACTGTGTGTGAGGAGTGTGGTGTATTCTCCCTGTGTCTGCGTGGGTTTTCTCCGGGTGACTGTCTGTGAGGAGTGTGGTGTGTTTTCCCTGTGTCTGTGTGGGTTTCCTCCAGGAGACTGTGTTTGAGGAGTATGGTGTGTTCTCTCTGTTTCTGCGTGGGTTTCCTCCGCGTGACTGTCTGTGAGGAGTGTGGTGTGTTCTCTCTGTGTCTGCGTGGGTTTCTTCCAGGTGACTATCTGTGAGGAGTATGGTGTGTTCTCTCTGTGTCTGCGTGGGTTTCTTCCAGGTGACTGTCTGTGAGGAGTGTGGTGTGTTCTCCCTGTGTCTGTGTGGGTTTCCTCCGGGTGACTGTCTGTGAGGAGTGTGGTGTGTTCTCCCTGGGTCTGCGTGGGTTACCTCCAGGTGACTGTCTGTGAGGAGTGTCGTGTGTTTTCCCTGTGTCTGTGTGGGTTTCCTCCAGGAGACTGTGTTTGAGGAGTGTGGCGTGTTCTCTCTGTTTCTGCGTGGGTTTCCTCCGCGTGACTGTCTGTGAGGAGTGTGATGTGTTCTCTCTGTGTCTGCGTGGGTTTCTTCCAGGTGACTGTCTGTGAGGAGTGTGGTGTGTTCTCCCTGTGTCTGTGTGGGTTTCCTCCGGGTGACTGTCTGTGAGGAGTGTGGTGTGTTCTCCCTGTGTCTGCGTGGGTTACCTCCGGGTGACTGTCTGTGAGGAGTGTGGTGTGTTCTCTCTGTGTCTGTGTGGGTTTCCTCCAGGAGACTGTGTGTGAGGAGTGTGGTGTGTTCTCTGTTTCTGCGTGGGTTTCCTCCGGGTGACTGTCTGTGAGGAGTGTGGTGTGTTCTCTCTGTGTCTGCGTGGGTTTCTTCCAGGTGACTGTCTGTGAGGAGTGTGGTGTGTTCTCCCTGTGTCTGTGTGGGTTTCCTCTGGGTGACTGTCTGTGAGGAGTGTGGTGTGTTCTCCCTGTGTCCGCGTGGGTTTCCTCCAGGTGACTGTCTGTGAGGAGTGTGGTGTGTTCTCCCTGTGTCTGCATGGGTTTCCTCCGGGTGACTGTCTGTGAGGAGTGTGGTGTGTTCTCCCTGTGTCTGCGTGGGTTTTCTCCGGGTGACTGTCTGTGAGGAGTGTGGTGTGTTTTCCCTGTGTCTGTGTGGGTTTCCTCCAGGAGACTGTGTTTGAGGAGTGTGGTGAGTTCTCCCTGTGTCTACGTGGGTTTCCTCCGGGTGACTGTCTGTGAGGAGTGTGGTGTGTTTTCCCTGTGTCTGTGTGGGTTTCCTACAGGAGACTGTGTTTGAGGAGTGTGGTGTGTTCTCTCTGTTTCTGCGTGGGTTTCCTCCGCGTGACTGTCTGTGAGGAGTGTGGTGTGTTCTCTCTGTGTCTGCGTGGGTTTCTTCCAGTTGACTGTCTGTGAGGAGTGTGTTGTGTTCTCCCTGTGTCTGTGTGGGTTTCCTCCAGGTGACTGTCTGTGAGGAGTGTGGAGTGTTCTCCCTTTGTCTGCGTGGGTTTCCTCCGGGTGACTGTCTGTGAGGAGTGTGGTGTGTTCTCCCTGTGTCTGCGTGGGTTTCTTCCGGGTGACTGTCTGTGAGGAGTGTGGTGTGTTCTCCCTGTGTCTGTGTGGGTTTCCTCCAGGTGACTGTCTGTGAGGAGTGTGGTGTGTTCTCCCTGTGTCTGTGTGGGTTTCCTCCAGGTGACTGTCTGTGAGGAGTGTGGTGTGTTCTCCCTGTGTCTGCGTGGGTTTCCTCCGGGTGACTGTCTGTGAGGAGTGTGGTGTGTTCTCCCTGTGTCTGCGTGGGTTTCTTCCGGGTGACTGTCTGTGAGGAGTGTGGTGTATTCTCCCCAGGGTGTGTTCCTGCCTTGCACCCAATGATTCCGGGTAGACTCTGGACCCACCCCGACCCTGAACTGGATAAGTGTTACAGATAATAAATGAATTAATGAATGAATAATCTGTATATGTCATATAATGTTTTATAATTGCACTCATGACGCATTAGGAACAGAAATGTCATAAGAAAACTAACCTACGAGTGCAGAGTAATGATGGAGAACCGAAACACGAACATCATTAGATCTGCATCTTCTCTTCTGAATTCTGACGCAACGGATCAGTAACTGTGCTGACACGTCCGTGCTGACATCACTGCAGCGGGAGGGGCTACTCACTGAGCTGCGCTGGGTCGAGTGAATCCCATTTTAAGTCATTGTGGGAGTACAGGAAACACTCCTGCGTCAATGGAGCCAACAAGGGTTTACTCATCCATCGATCCCTGGACAGTGGAGCTCTTATTTTTACCTGAAACTCACAGCATCCCACACTGGGCTAATGACACAGAGGCCTGGTTTATACACAACCGGCTGTATACCTTTATTCATTCATTCATCTTCTTTAAGCACTTCATCATATTCAGAGTTTCTGTGGGTCCAGAGCCTAGATATTACACACGTATGGCATCACACACTCACCCAGTCACTCACTCTCTCTCACACACACACACACACACACACACACACACACACATCTGGGGATAGTTTCACACATGCAGTTTCTGTTTCTGTGTGTGTGTGTGTGTGTGTGTGTGTGTGTGTGTGTGACAGACTGCTGCAGTGTCAAGTCTGTTCCCACTGTACAGTGACTGATCCAGATGAAGGGGTCACCCTGTGGATGGATGAATTTCCGAGTCACACTGGATGCTAAAAAAGTGAGAGCCTTGTAAAAGTGTATCCATCACAGTTCTTTCTTTTTCTCCGTACACACTCCCACGCTCCGAGCGCTGACACTCATTCATTACCAGCCACCCACCGGTGACATGTCAGAAAATAATTACACAAACCAAATTTATTTGGCGTTGATTTAAATCCATATTATATGAAGCTGCGCATAAGTAATCACACAATAGGTAAAGTGTCAGTATCAGGAGGGGTGTGTACTCTGTCACTGTGAAGCAGCCACAAATAAAAAAAAAAAAGAAAAACGTGAGAAGCATTAATCATAACAGGCCATGAAAGTTTCAGCATCGCCTCCACACACGGCAGAACGGGAGCTAATTATTTATAAGGCACTACATCATGGGAGCGCTGTTCTTGTGATGTCAGTCTGAGGGTCAGGTCTCAGTCCTGACTAATGACTGTCGCTGACGGATCTCTCGCTCCGCTCGGTGGGTTCTGCCATAGACAGATATATACACATAGACCACATTGGCCACTCGCTGCTACGATACGTCAACGTGTCCGCCATATTGGTCCAGACCGAACCCACCTCTAACCCGACACGTAAGGAAAGAAGCTGCGATTTTTCTGGTTAAAAAGCACTATTACGTTTACATTTCTTATTCAATTTAAATGTGGTGTTTTTATATTTAGTGGTTTAAGATTTCAAGGCAAGGCAAGTTTATTTATAGAACACCTTCGGTACACAACGGCAATTCAAAGTGCTTTACAGGGCGACACAGAAAAGTTAAGAATATAATTTAAGAAGTAAAAGACACTAAAACAATTAAAACGTATTAAAATAGAAATAAAACATTCATTCATTCACTCATTCATTATCTGTAACCACTCCATTTCAGGGCGGCAGTGGGTCCAGAGTCTACCTGGAATCACAGGGCGACACACACTCACACCTACGGACACTTTTGAATCACCAATCCACCTGCCAACGTACGTTTTGGAGCGTGGGAGGAAACTGGAGCACCCAGAGGAAACACACGCAGACACAGAGAGAACACACCACACTCCTCACAGACAGTCACCCGGAGGAAACCCACGCAGACACAGAGAGAACACACCACACTCCTCACAGACAGTCACCCGGAGGAAGCCCACGCAGAAACAGAGAGAACACACCACACTCCTCACAGACAGTCACCCGGAGGAAACCCACGCAGGCACAAAGAGAACACACCACACTCCTCACAGACAGTCACCCGGAGGAAACCCACGCAGGCACAGAGAGAACACACCACACTCCTCACAGACAGTCACCCAGAGGAAACCCACGCAGACACAGGGAGAACACACCACACTCCTCACAGACAGTCACTCTGAGTGGGACTCGAACACACAACCTCCAGGACCCTGGAGTTGTGACACTGTGGAGCTGGGACAGTGCACAGTGAGTGTCAGGGACCGAGGGAAAAGCTGATGATGTCAGATGCGTTAATGTCCAGCTCCTTCGTGTTCAGATGTTCACAGATGTCTCCAGCGCCGCGTTTACATCCCAGCTTTAATCGGAAAGATCCGGCGCCTCTCGGGACAAGCACAAGAGCAAATGTTAACCTTTAATCTGGAGAGAGAGAGAGAGAGAGAGAGAGAGAGAGAGAGAGAGAGAGAGAGAGAAGGTGTGTGTGTGTGTGTGTGTGGGGGGGGGGGTCTTATATTAGACAGCGCTGTATTTTTGTCCGTAATGGATTTGTGCTCAGAGCACAGGATGATACTCAGAGTGTCAGTGATGGAGCGAGTGTCAGGTGCTGTTGATTGTGTCTGGAGGCATTCTGTTTGATCCCCAGCATGTACACACACACACACATCTTACTGTTTCTCTCTCTCTTTCTCACACACACACACACACACACACACAGATGAACACCCACATATACATACACTCACATCTCACGGTCTCTTTCTATGTCTCTCTTTCTCTCTCCCTCTCTCTCTCTCTCTCTCTCTCTCTCTCACACACACACAGATGAACAACCACACCCACATATACATACACTCACATCTCACGGTCTCTCCCTCTCTCTCTCTCTCTCTCTCTCTCTCTCTCTCTCTCTCTCTTTCTATGTCTCTCTTTCTATCTCTCTCTCTCTCTCTCTCTCTCTCTCTCTCTCTCTCTCTCTCTCTCTCTCTATCACACACACACACACACACTTGAGAGACATACACAGACACAAACACATGGTGTTTCCTCACATCATGCTAGAGTTTTCACACGCATACACAGACACACACACACAAAAGGCACTGCTTCACTCACATTTCACTGTTTCACACTCTCTCTCTCTCTCTCTCTCCTCCTGCTCTGCATGCTGATGCTGTAGCCTTTGATTCTGTTTGGCTTTACAGCAGCTCTTTCACACACAGGAGTGTGTCCGGAGCGTGGAGCGGCCCGTTCGCTCCGAAAGGTCAGCCACAGCCTCCCGTTGAACACTGACCAGTCTGAAAATCTTTAAAAAACACAGCTTGTTTTAAAAGGTGAAGCCTCCCGCCGCGTTCCTTGCCATTGTCCAAACGACCACCTAAGGTCAGCCCTCGGTCGTCCCCGGCAGGACACGGCAGTGACCGCTGCACACCCGCATCGATCCCAACCCGGAGAAACACTCACAGGACCTTCTGTTTTAGAAGGAAGAAAATATTCACAGCTGGACACATCTGCATCAAACCAATCAGCCAAAATATTAAAGCCAAGCCTGTGTATTTCTCATCTCCCTTTCCCCCTGTTCCTCAGCGCTCAGGACCCCCACAGAGCAGGTGTGATGTGGTGGTGGATCATTCTCAGCGCTGCAGTGACACTGACGTTGTGGTGGTGTGTTAGTGTGTGTTGTGCTGGTGTAGAGTGGATCAGACACAGCAGTGCTGCTGGAGTTTTTAAACCCTGTGTCCACTCTCTGTCCACTCTGTGAGACACTCCTCCCTCGTTGGTCCACCTTGTAGATGTAGAGTCAGAGACAGTAGCTCATCTGTCACTGTACAGTGTGTGTCGCTCGTCCTCTAGTCCTTCATCAGTGACACAGGACGCTGTCGGCTGGATGTTTTTGGTCGGTGGACTGTTCTCAGTCCAGACACTGAGGGGTTTAAAAACTCCAGCAGCACTGCTGTGTCTGATCCACTCTACACCAGCACAACACACACTAACACACCACCACCACGTCAGTGTCACTGCAGCGCTGAGAATGATCCACCTCCACGTCACACCTGCTCTGTGGGGGTCCTGTAGAGTTCCATTATGCATATATTAATACTATATCTTATATTAAATCTTACTCTCTTTGAAGTGTATTTTATGGAATGAGGTGCAGAGACACAGTGAGCAGCTGCAGGAGGTTCTGGACAGAACCGGCGGGTTCTGTTTGACTGGAACTGACTGAAGGTCAGCGGCTATGCTCCTGTCGCCCTGAACACTGAGACTTAACAGCGTGCCCAGCGACCCAGAGGCGGGTCAGATTAACAGCCCAACATGTTCACTGTCTCCTCTCTCTCTCTCTCTCTCTCTCTCTCTCTCTCTCTCTCTCTCTCTGTCTCTCTCTCTTTCTCCCTCTCTCTCTCTCTCTCTCTCTCTCTCTCTCTGTCTCTCTCTCTCTCTCTCTCTCTCTCTCTCTCCTTCTCTCTTCCATCTGTTCTCTCTCTCTCCCTCAATCCACCTTTAAATCACTCAGGCAGCTACAAGGCCAGATGCCCCAAGGCAGGAAATCCTTCCTTGAATCCTTCCTTTACCCCTCTCTCTCTCTCTCTCTCTCTCTCTCTCTCTCTCATTCCTTTCTATCTCTCCAATCTCTCCTGCTTTTCTCTCCCTCTCACTCACACACACACAAACTTTCTCTGTCTTCATTCTCATTACTTTTTGTACTCTTTCTATCTCTCTCCATATAGATATCTCATTCACTTGCTCTCTCTCTCTCTCTCTCTCTCTCTCTCTCTCTCTCTCTCTCTCTCTGTCTGAGTCTATTGTTCAGGAATGAAGTTCTTATTCAGTGTTAAATAGTGAACCGTCTCTGTTTTCTCTGCTGCTCGTCCTTCAGATTAAACCGGGAGCCGGTCTCCTGTTGGTTGTTTGTCTTTTCTCTGGCTACAAAAGAATAAATGTTGTTTTTCTGTTAATACAAAAGCATCACAGCATGTTATTTGTCTTATTATAGACAGTGTACTGGCATTAAAAGGTGTACTATCCTCAGAGAAAACTCTCACCTCTGTCTGTTTCTTCCTCCCCTCACTCCCCAGTTCGGTCTCTGCCACTACAGACGCTTCCTCTGAGACGTGCTTCTACTGCTGCTTTCCTGAGCTCAACACTAGAACACTAACACTAACGAGAACACTAACAGCCTATGATTCTGTTGTTAAAATCATGGTAAACTTATCCAGACCATAGTGTTGCTCGTTCCACATCTTATAGATTTTTTCGGGATATAGTGTTCTCATCCAAGCGTGTTTAGTGATCTCACTGAGAGGGCCATCCTACCCCACAGAGAGCGAGGGGGTAGATGGGCCTCAGAGAGCAGAGGCAACACACTCTGGGCTCCTCAGTGGACACACTGCCTTATGGTTCATGACCCCTAAAGCACAGAGAGGCCGTTCCTTTACACCATTCTTTGAACCGCTTCAATCCTCTTCATCCCCAGGTCTGTCCTCCTTGTTTGCTTTTGATGCCCTGTGTTTTAGAACCAGAGCTTCTTCCCAAACCTGGGCTATTGATTGAATCTTACGAGCGAGAGAATGGGGAAGAAAGCAAGGTGTGAAATGAATATTAAATTGTCTCTGCTTAAAGGCTGTGAACACACGCCGGCTTATTTGTCAATTACAAGCTTGTTGGAGTCAGTTTGAAGGAGAGGACTGTCAGAAAGAAAAGAAGAGCAGCAGGAAATTGAACCCGTCAGACAACGGCTGGCTCAGAAGCTCAGCGCTGCCAAATCGGATACAGCCATCATTCCGAAAAGGCTTTAGGAGAAAAGCCGAACAAATTTCTAAGCTTTTGATCATGATCGATCCCAAATCGATGCCTGCAATCTTACAGTTCTTACGACAGTAGAGAGATGGGTTTGTGATAACTGCGGAGACTGCTTTCACCTCATCCTACCTGTATTCAGATAAGCCCCTCCCACCTGGGGTAGGATTGGCCTGTTGGTGGCGGGACAGTTCTAAAATCTCTGCACATGACGTCTGAAGCAGAGCAGAATCAGAACGGCTCGTTTTATCCCGTGTTTTCAGACGTAGGGATCCCACAGAAAACCGACTGGGGTGGTCTTGTTTCACAGTGTGTGGGTTGGTGGGCTCCAGATACAAATTAATGGCCACACGCGCTGAACAAGGGAGGTTTTCATGCTTCCCCTTTAAATATTTTGGCAGTAGGACTCCTGATGTCCCAGTTAGACTCCTGCACTTATAAATAACTGGAAATGAATAGAACTGAAGAGGAACTTTTGATCAGACCCCAGTCTCACATCAGACGAGGCGTAGAGAAGTTCCTACGTCAAAAAATATCTCCCGCCGGAGCATGTGCGTAGGCTGTCTCTCAGCGGGCCGCACCAGCGAGGCTCATTCTGCGTCCAAAGACAATCTGGGATTATTAGTCATAGCCCTCACCGCACTGAAAAATGAATCGCCTTCTCGCTCTCCGAGCTTTCTGAAAGGCCGACTGGGATTAAAGTCGCTCCTTCGTTGGACGGGCTGCTTTAGAGCTAGCGGTTCGCATGTGTTCCCACTCGGTGGCTCTCTGTAGGGAGTGAGTCCATTTCTACAGACGCTACCCTGTGCTGATTCTGCGTCATCAAACTTGCAGAGATTCAAGGCTCACTCAGACCTGACTTTTCGCCGTGGGCACTCAGGCTTGAACTTTGCTAATGATTTGTTATGCGGAGAAGTGGATGACCCTTCAGTTCAGACACAGCCTCAGGAGCTAGCGGCTAGTGTTCGGTCAAAACGGTGACAGCAGAGAGACGTCCTGCTCGAACTGTTAGAAAGGTTTGGTCTTTGGAGTTCAGTACAGCGGGAACTTTCGTATTTAAGTCTTTTGTGTTTCAGTAAGTCATGCAAAAGTGGGAATGCATTCAAGGCGGAAGGCTTTAATCAAAGGAGAAGGGGAAGGAAACGTATTTCTCGAGGATCCATAATGAAATTTCTCGCCCGGAGTTGTTTTGGTAGGTCCACCGCATTTGATGTATATTGGATCGGCCTGCTGCCTGTAAATAAACAACCGAACGCCTCCGTTTGTAATTTGCTCTCCAGTAGCATGGGCCAGTTGAGTCATACAATATTTTGCTTATTCACATTTCATTTGTTCCTCGCCGCTAAATAAAAGCTTGACATTGAGGGACGAGGGTGAGGGAGCGAGGGAGGGGGAGAAAAATGACTCAGATTGGATTCCCTTTCAGGGAGCAATTTGCAGAAAGAGAGGCGATGATGAGTGCCTTAAACCGCAATCTCACCCCTGGTGACCTCCCATCAGCTCAGAACATGCGAAATTCGATTTAATGATACCTTTGGTTTGTCTTTGGAAATAAACTCTTATGGATCATAGGTCGGACAGACTAAATATTGCCTCAGACAGCGTAGTTGATTTGGGGCTTGTGGAGTGGGGAGCAGAGGGAAGGTTTGGGAAAACGGAGAGAAAGAAGCAGAATCGTGAGCTCAGCTCCTAATTCCTTCGACGTCTTATTAAATTTTAAAATAGTCTCTCCGACACCAGCCCCTGTTCTATTAACCTGTCGCATCGTGTTCTTTATAGTGGTGTTAGGAGGAGAACGGCCAGGGCCTGGACGCATTATGGTGGACCTGCTTGGCGTGCTTTATGTTGGGCACACGAGTCCTACATACATTTCAGGAAGAAATGGGATTGTTAGAAGGATCTGTGTTTGGAATTAATCATCCCATTGGTGTGGAGGAGAATATCTCAGCAGACTCCATGGCAGAGAGTGCGGGAGGTGGAGGGAGCACTGGCTAACTCGGTTTTAACGGCTTTTTCATTTTGGGTGATTGTGTTTGGCTCTGCACTGGCCTGGGGATCATGATGATAGACAGGAAGATTTTACTGAGAGTAGTCTTCCCTAAGCTGTTTTCACATATAAAATCAAGAAAGGTCTGGAGAATCAGGTCAGGAGTTGTCCTTTCACATATGTAGCATACAGCAGAAGATTTTCTGCCGTGGTTCAAGCAGGGAGTGGTACTCTGGAACATTCTCGGCTCTGTTCACACAAATGCGCTTAAAGGGAATGTCTAAGATTTTGTCTAAGCGCAGTTCCTAATAACAAGCTAGCTGCTAAAACCTGAACAGCTATGATGTAAAAGGATAAACCACTATTAACAAGCTAAGTAACTTATCCTATAGTTGTATAATTAAATACCAGACACCAAACTGCTAATTAACAGAGACTAATACATTAGCTAATTAGCAAACTAACTACATAGCTTCCAAAACCTGAACAGCTTTGAACTAAAAGAGATATAACACTCGTCTAACAAACTAATTAGCTAACATCTGCATAGCTAATTAAGTTTCAAACCCTGAACTAATGAATTAGAGAGATAAACATTTTTCGACATGCTAATAAAAAGCAAAGCAACTGCCAAAATCTGAAAAGCTAAGAAATAGATGGATAAACCACTACTAACAAGCTAGCTAACTAGCTAATGAAATACCAGAAACTTGCAAACAAATTACACACTAGCAGCCTAAACCAGAACAGCAAGGGCTAAGAAGGGTAATTCTCTTTTACCAAGCTAACTACCCAGCTTCTACCCAGCAAACAAAATTCCAGACCCTGAGCTACTGAATTATAGAGGTGTACACCAACTTCTAACAAGCTGAAGAGCAAGCTAAATAACATGCTAGTAGCCATAACAATAACAGCTGTGATGCAGAAGGATGAATCTTTTTTTTTCAAGTGAAATAGCTAACATCTGATTACCCAAGTGCCAGCACTTGAACAATTATTATGTTAGCGGTAAACACACTCATAGCTAGCAACTTATAACAAGCTAACTAATAGAACTCATTGAGCTATTGAGCTATTGTATAAAAGAGTCATATTCCTTTCTAATTAGCTGATTAGCCTTATAGCTAATGAGTTAAGCTAAATGGAAATTATAAAGTAAAGAAAAATCTAGGAAAAATGGGAGTGAATAACAGAGAGGCAGAGGAGATTACCATCCCCTGCATTTTACAATGCTGTGATAGGTAATGGGCCAGGTGTGTGTGTGTGTGTGTTTGTGTGTGTGTGTGTGTGAGAGAGAGAGATGGTCTCTGGGCAGCTCTTGGACTCTGCAGAGGCAGGGGCATGCTGAGGCATTAATGGAAGGCTGATGGGAAGGTAATGGATAACCCTGAGACTGAGTAGAGTCAGGGCCCATTAGCATGTGCTAGCCATGCGCGCTAAGGCCTGAGTGTGTGTGGCATGACAAAGTAGCAGTTAGCTAAATCACCTCCACCATCTGCCGCCCTTCACAGGTAAAATCAATTTACTGTCATAGTGCGGTCTTTGGATTTTTGCGCAGCGCATTAAACATATCACGCTCTTCATATCTCCACTGTCTTCATAATGAGGAAAAAATACATAACATCCAGGAGGCTATGAGAAATTCTAGACTCCCTGAAACTTTTATGCCAAGGCTTCTGTCATTGCCTCATTTTCCTTTGTATCTGCCACATTAAAAGCATCCCAGAATATGATAAATCTTCTCTTTAAATTATCTCAGAACCGTAACTCCAGCTCTTTACTCAGCACGCTCCAGGCTGTGATCATGAACATGAAAATAGTTTATTATTCATAGCGAATATGAACAACTGTTACTTCTCAAAGTGGTATGACTTTAAAATTCAGGAACTAGAGATAAGATAGCAGTCCATATACAATAAAAAGGGTCTGTGTAGATATTTGTCACATTTCTGTGTTATGATTGGTTATGACTCATTGTTATTTAGTGATCACTAAGCTCCTGTCCACTGGTGGCGCTGTTTTCACTTAATTAACTCTGAGCCTGAAGGAGAATCCCAGAAACAGTGCTGTAAACAGCTGTGGGAGAACGTTACACCGGAAACAAACCTGCAGCTCCTGACCTTCTGGAGATTAAAGTTCACGATTTTAATCAAAAAACACTTTTTATAAAAATCTGTAGGTTATTAGACAACGGAGAGACTCCAAACTTTGAAAAGCACAAACTGAGATGAGGATTTTGCTCTATTCCTGCTCCATAGGGGGGTTAGCACTGACTTATTTTCGCTGTAGATGCAACTACATGAGAATAAACACAGAGTGAAAGTGCTACTAAACAGCTCGAGTTACAAATGGGAATTCAAACAGTGAAAACTTACAAGTTACATTTTTTTTCCCCTCAAACACACCATTCCACCTTAAAAGATGGCGGTTCTGAACATAATCCAGAAAACAGCATTTCCCCACAATCACAGAGGTTGCCTTTAAAGAGACAGTATTAAAGTTAGATTTAGGGTTAGATTAAAGGGCACTTATATGTTATTATTTTTTTCCTTTTTTTTTTTTTTTTTACTGTAGCATAGGTGTGTTAGCATTCATTAGCAGTTCAAACTGCACCTAAATACACTGTTTTAAATACTTCATTCATTATCTGTAGCCCTTATCCAGTTCAGGGTCGCGGTGGGTCCAGAGCCTACCTGGAATCATTGGGTACAAGGCAGGAATACACCCTGGAGGGGGCGTCAGTCCTTCACAGGGCAACACAGACACACACACACACACTCACACCTACGGACACTTTTGAGTCGCCAATCCACCTACCAACGTGTGTTTTTGGACTGTGGGAGGAAACCGGAGCACCCGGAGGAAACCCACGCAGACACAGGGAGAACACACCACACTCCTCACAGACAGTCACCCGGAGGAAACCAACACAGACGCAGAGAGAACACACCACACTCCTCAGAGACAGTCACCCGGAGAGGGAATCGAACCCACAACCTCTAGGCCCCCTGTGACAACATGACAACAGGATAATTTTTTACACGGGACAGGCCTTTGCCATTAACATGCACATTAACCAAGTGTGCACTATATTTTTTACACATCGTATGAATCCTGGGAATAGTCTTTAGGTCAAACGTACGAATTCACTCTCAGACTGAGCTTATTTTTAAATCTAAAGCCTAGGCCCCAGAGAAAATTTTACCATTTATAAAATTCAGAGTGAAACTGAGCTGCCTACACCTTCACCTTCACGTTAACTTTCTACATTTCACGGGTCAGGAGAACATGACATTTTAACATGAACTGAGAAGCAGGTTGGATTATCGATTTAAGAATCTTAAATACAGTGTGCACTTTGCAGGAGGAAGAGGAGAACCGGTGTGATCTTACTTTCTGTTGAAGATGAAGTGTATCTTGATAAACCCTTATATATTTACCCCAGTTTTGTAGTTTTTGTTTTTCCTGCGTTTTCTGTCTGAAGCCTTTTCCATCCCTCACCTTCATCCCCTGCAGCAACCCCCAAAGACAGATGTTTGAAATGTCTGTGTTGCTCTCCAGCCGTCTATACCATCTACACCTATTACAGCTGCATTTTACAGATCAATGTGTAGTCATTTAAAACACAGTCAGTACATTCTACATATAGATTGTTTGAGGTTTTTTATCATTTAGGGAACCAAAGACTTGGTATTTCCCAGGGCTTGAGGCTCGATTGCAGTTTAATAAGCACATGTGGAACAGATTGTATAATAGGCGCTATTCATATAGAAATTCATTTTGTAATTAGGCTTCCAGCTCAGTCTCATTGTAAGTCCTTTTTTAATGAATAACTAATGACAACATCTTCAGCATGCCTTCAAAAAC